>NC_041389.1:12847452-12861362 GCF_002162155.2 Triticum dicoccoides | reverse complement strand
TGATTCTCAAAAAAAAATGCTGACCTGTTCAAAGGATAAAGTGGAAGATGGAATTTGAGTCGGTCCATAACTGCATCTTAAGTATATACACAACATGAGAGATCAGAACATCCGAACTGACCTCTAAAATGTAAATGTAGTTTACATAGAACAGGTTCCATGCACATTTCTTGGTTCATCAGGGTAGTGAAATTAAATAACACATGGTAGCAAATTTACAAAATTTCAGTTATGGGGAAGCAAAAGAAAAATGGCATACCTGGTGGAGAGATGGTCTTATCTAAGACTGAAGGAATTGCCTTTTCTATTACAGGCCTTGTGGATGAGACACCACCTGTAGCTTGCTTGTATGCTACATCGAGTTCCTCCATGCTGAAGAGCAAGTAAAAGTTCCATGTTGAAATGTGACAAGGATTAGGTATGAAGAAGTGACTGCAAATCATCTCATGCAATAGAATAAGTGGCCAGATCATGATGTAGATTTTTCCTTAGGAAGAATGAAAAGGCTGATCTACTACTTGGACATGTTATAACTAAGCATGGACAGACTATGCTCTTTATTATCCTAAGGTACTAGCAAAAACATTAACTACTTCAACACATAGATGTAAGTTAACAAATCGCTGCATCAAGTTGACATGACAAGCAAGGAACACTGAATGTAAACAGTATAATTTGCTATTGAAGAGTGACACCATTGAATCAAAAGATCATTTTCCTTGCCCTACTATACTAAATGCCCTCGTGAATGCTTGGAGAAGGTTGAGTATCATTGCGGGTATGTGTACAACCAGATCATAGGGAAGTGGATCCCCCTTGATGTTACATGCTCGGTAGCTTTGCAGGTTTGCTCCGTCGCTAAGCTCGAACTAGTCTGATAGTCCGGCATGGCTTTGCGAGTTGGTGAGCATACTGCCAACCTTCACGGTGGGCATTTAGCCACAAAAAGTGAGAACGGACATCTGAACAAGCTCGCACAAGATGTCACGGATGTTTTCATCTCCCTGCCTCCCACTAGGAAGGCCCGACCCATACTGGTGTGTGCTAGACACTCCTCCGAGTATCGTGCCTCTCCGGCAAAGACGATTGGTGAGAATTTACTCATTTGTCCGGGCAGAGGCGAGGTTCTTCCAATGCGGCGCAGCGTGTATTGCCTAGATTGTGTGGCGCTTTAGCGGGAGGAAGGCTGGGAGTGTGGCGGAGCTGCCAGATGGTGCTGCTGAATACAACGGTCGCCGCTGCGACGGCGAAGTGACTGAAGGCGAGCTCCATTGCGAACATGAATGCGGCTGTGATCCGGGTTGGGGTTGATGAATCCAAGGTTTTTGGTAATGCAGGAGTATATCAGGAAATACCATTATATTTTGTTTTCCTCCAATATTTCACTCCAGAGTATCCCATAGACCGGACACTAAAACAGAAGGAAACATACTAACGATACAACATTGGACCTTTGACACCCAGATTCTAAGGCAGCTGGATATAAGCTGGATATATATAGGGCATTAACAATGCAACATTGTTAGCAAGGCATGCAATAAGTGTATTGATCAAGTCATTCAAGAAGCGTGTTATTGTCTCTCTTTTATCATATGAGTACACCCTGCAAAATCATGTGATCATTATATTTCCATGTTTTGTTTCCTCGTGCAGGAAGAGAAGAAAAGATAGTGAAAACTTCATGTAGTGAGTAGTCTAATGTCAATCGCATGAGGAACAACGAGAAGTCCTTGCGATGAGTGTTGAGCAAATCATTCAAGAGCCAGGTTTCTGTTACAGTCTCTTCCGTCATGCAATAAGCGCTGCAAAAACATGAGATCATTCTATTTGCATGTTTTATTTCCTCTTGCCAGAAGAGAAGAAAATGGTGACAATTGCATGAAGAAGGGTGAGAAGTTCATGGATGTCCGTTGTATTATTAAACACCGCCAATCAGGCCTTATTAAGACTTAGATTCACAAACTCTACTCCTCTTCACATTTAACCAAATTGAAGGTTCGGCAGACGGCATTGAGAAACTACTTCGTACCGAAGAAAATTGATGTAACCGTGTAACTGAGAATTAATCCCTTTGAGCCCTCCGATAAGAGAGCCAAAATGAGAACAGCTGCAACAATTCATTCAGAAAAATGCTTCTCATGTCTCATCTTTTTTATCATGTAAGTATGCATGACAAAATGGTCTCTACCAGATGGCTTACGCTTTGTTTGGATGTTGATATTCTGGGCCATGGCATTGAATTGGCCCCAATATCAAATCTCCTTGACTTTGATATTGACATTGAGCATGAATTCTGCTGTTTGGATGTGCACAGAATTGCCGCTTGGAATTCGGCTGAGAGGCTCAATTCTGAAGCTTGTTTGGATGGTCTTTCTCTACATTGGAATTGTCCATTTGTCAAATGATGAAAATTGAACTTTGATGTAATGTTTGAAACTACATTGTATTCAATATGTACATATACAGCAGGACTACAATGTAATATATTTTTTGAATGATTATATATGAAGAATACAATGGTAGCATCACATATTCTATAGCAGCAGCACTTATTTTCATAACAGCAGCACATATTAGCAGCACTTATAAATCAGCAGCACTTGCACATCAGCACTTATACAGCAGCAGCACATATACAGCAGCACTTATACATCAGCAGCACTTGCACAGCAGCACTTGCACAGCAGCAGCACATATACAGCAGCACATGTACAGCAGCACTTGTACAACAGCAGCAGCACTTTTCATCAGCAACAATTATAACAGCAGCACTTATAAATTGGCACTTAGCCAACAACAACATATAACATAGAAAATTCAAGTACGATCAAATGAAGCACACAATACATGTGTTTTCCATCATTACATGACATAGGAAATTCAAGTACAACAAGTTCATACCTATTACATGAAACAAAGAAACGACATAAGCACTTGAAACTAATCAAACATTGTTCTTCTCGTTAAGCATCAATAGCCACTCCTTCCTAAACTCCATGGGTAACTCCATAAGCGCTTGGAATAAACGTTCACTAAGGATGAGTTTACCATATGCTCGTAACATGTCTGAACGAGCCAAATTTGGGATCTTTTCAAGGGCAGCAAGGATTTCAAGAGGAGGAGTAACCTTGGGCAGTTCTAGTGGCTCAAGTGATTTCATAGCATCTTGAAAAGAACCCTTCATTTCTCCAAGCATGCACAAGATAGCATCACCTGTTCGCTGCCTTTTTGGTGGCAATTCTGGAGAGGCTTCAACGACTACTTCATCTAGTTCTATTGGTTGCGCCGCACTTTCAGCACCTGTCATTGCACCATCACCGGTTGCATGATCTTTGGAGTATATTGTTAATATTGCCTCCCAATTCTTCACTTCTTTGTTCTTGTAACAAGCTGCCTTCGGATTAGCCTGCACACACATACAAAGTAAATCACTTGCATGCATATATGATAGAATAAATTAACTAAACCTCATTTTTTACCTGGACATATTTGTTCCAAACATCATCACTATCCATGAGTAGTTTGTTATTGACCCAATCCCAACCAAACCCGCTCTGAGAAAGAATCTTGCTAATTGTACCACAATGCTTGTCAAAAGTTTTCATCCTTAAACATATTTTCTCCTTTGTGACATGTAGTCCGCACTTATCATGTATTGCCTTTATAGCAGCATTGTATACATGTGGCTTCCATCCATTTTGGCCCTGATCACCTCTGTTGTGATGTTCAACAAAAACATCCAACAATACCTTATCCATCTCATCTGTCCATGTCAAGTAATCTCTACTAAACTTCTTCTTTGTTTCTTCAACCATGGTGCTGAAAGTAAAAATTTGAATAACATTGACAAACAAAAGGAAACATATATTAATTGCTTTCTCGTGGTGATGATGTACAAAATATCCAAACGTCACCATACGATAGCTATGCACAAAAGAGAACATCCAGCTACCACAAAAGCAAAAGACATCATCTTGCTAATCTAACATCTAGCTACCACAAAAGCAAAATACATCATCTTGCTAAATCACATGTCATACTACTGCTGTAAATTTGCATGCGCCACAACATATTCAGCAAACATGTCATTAGATAATTGGTTCCTGAAGTTGGTCCATGCATTAGTGACTTGAACACTTCTTATTGAGTTAGCATCATCAACCTCAATTGGCTGGGAAGCTATTTCATTATCCACTTCATGCAGCAATAAGTCATCCATCATATGTTGCCTATCCCTTGCAAAGTTGTGTAACACACAACAAGCATTAATGATTCGAATCTGCAACAATGTTCTCTTTACGTAAGAATTTTTCAGTATGTTATGCATCTTATTGAAAACCCAATGGACACATGTTACCTGGTCCTTTATGTCAAAGAAACTTTGAGTGCGAAGAATACCCCACTTCTTCTTCCAACCCAAAAGTTCTCTCTACTACATTTCTAGCACGAGAGTGGCGCAAGTTATATAGCTCTTTGGCATTTTGGGGTTGTTGCTGACTTGATGCCCACTCTTTCAAGTGATACCGAGTGGATCTGAATGGAGCTAGAAATCCAGGTCCATTCGTGTAACCAGCATCAGCCAAGTAATATCTTCCTATTGTTAAACAAGTGAGTTAGGTTTGGTTGTAGCATACGAAATTAAAGAGAACAAAAAGCCAAGAGAAAAAGCCATACCATGAGGTACAACAAATGCATCTTGGCGATCAGTTCTCATGGAGTCGCGTAGGACTCTAGAGTCCGAAGCGGAACCCTCCCAGCCAGGTAAGACATACAGAAATTTCATGTTCCAGTCCACCACACCAAGCATGTTAGTACTGACGTCTTGTTTTCTATTCCTGTACCTCCCTTGGGCAGCCACAGGAACGGAAACATCTACATGACAGCCATCTAATGCTCCTAGTGCATCACCAAACCACTTCCATTTGTAGTCATCGGGAGGTTGAACATTAGCATCTGGAAGCTTAATGAACTCCCCATGCATAGATAGAATGGCTCTTAACACTGCGGAAAAGTAAGTACTTATAGTTCCCAAAGACCGCTTGTATGTGCCTCGAAGCAACCTCATTTTCAGACCGTGACCCACTACTAGCAAGAACATGGCAACCTTTTCTTCCACAGCCACATACACACTATCACGCAGACCACACCTCTCACGCAACATGGTACATAAATCATGAAAATTTCTTTTCGTTAAACGTAGCTGATCATAGCATGCCACTTCTGAGCCATCATACATATCCTTCAACAAATACTTCCTAAGTGTGTGTTTGTGCTCATCATCACTAAAACTACCTAATCCACGAGGTGCTCTTTGTGAAATAAGGTATGCCATTCCGAGAAGAACAGATTCAAAGTAAAGTTCTGTCAATATTATCCTTTTCCTCTTTCTCCTTTTGTTCTCTTCAGTTATGTATGAAATCATGTCTACTTGATCTGGCATTATGAAACTACACAATAATTATATAATTAGACAACAATCGTTTGTACAGATTATGAATCAACAAATTGCATATTCAAGCAAGCATCAAAAGGATAAAAGGGGAACTTTTACAACTATCAAACCATCACATGTTAAACATAACTTTTACAACTATCAAACCATTACCTTGGATCTGCCTGCTGCTGCTGCTCGGGGTCCATCCTCGAATCGATCTTCAGACCAATCAATTGACCTGTTGTTTGAAAGGAAAAATACATCAGCAAACAAACATATAATGTTGGGATTAGAAGGGGATTGGGTTTCTGTCTAGGGTTAGGGTTGAGGATGGAGGAAGAACGGGCCATGGGGATGAAGAAAGAACTGCCCATGGGGGTGGGGAAGCCTGCCGTGACAACCACCATGAGAGGGAGCGCCGTGCGCCGTGCTGCTCGGGAAGACGGTGGCCAGGGGTGGCGAGCGCAAAGGAGAAGGGTGCGGTCTGGAAGGGAAGGAGAGGGACGTGCCCACACGCGGGGGAGGAAGGGATCCGCCAGAGAGAGAGGGCGCGAAGGAGATGGTGGACGGGATCTGACCTGCGCCGCCGGGAGCTCCGCGTCGGGGCAGTGCACGCCGCTTCTCCCCGCCTCTTCTCCCGCTCGAGCCCGCCTCTTCTATTTCTGGAGAGGTCGAAGCGGTATGGTTGCGGGCTGGTTCCCGAATATCAGCCAAAATCGAGCTCCCCCCCTCTGAATCCGGGAACAGGTACGCAGGCTTTCAGAGCGGGGCAACGAATATTTCAGCCCAATTCGGTGGGCTGATTCCTTGTACATCTAAACAGCGGAATTCGGGCTAGCCAATGCCAATATCAATATCTAAGTCTGAATATCAACATCCAAACGAAGTGTTAACGACAAGGTTCGCATTTCGGTACAAGAGATTGCACACTGGTGCTGCTTTTGCAGCCTTGTGCTTGAAAATGCTACCCTAGTGTCAGCTGCCGTTTCCACCTTCCGTTAATTGCATCTATCTTGCCTTGAGATCATCCAAAACCACGGCAGCAGCATTGCGGCCCGGGGCACCCATCACCCCGCCGCCCGGGTGCGCACCGCTGCCGCAGAGGTACAGCCCCTTCACAGGGGTTCTGTAATCTGACCTGTAAGGTGCAAAGCGAAAACAGGTTAGCCATTATCACAAAGCGGAACAGGTTTTGAACCTTGGAAGGGTCAAAGGTTGTGGAGTAGAAGGGACCAGAGCACAACTTAATATGCATGTGACTCGAACATACCATCCCTTGGCAGGCCTCATCAGGAAGAGGGAATCCAAGCCCATCGCGCCGTGAAAGATGTTGCCACCTGAGAAATGTGAATCGTCTCTGCTTAGCTAAGTTTTTCAACTGGTAAAAAGAAGGAACAATACAAAACGGTATCCGGTCTGCGAGCGCACAGCTTACAAAAGACAATACACAGTACCAAGGGATATTACCTGTTAGGCCAAACTCCCTTTCAAGATCAGGTGGAGTCAGCATGTCATAGCCTATCACTGATGAGCTAAAGTGCGGTGCATACTCATCGATCAAGGAAAAGCATCTCTCAGCAAATGATTTCTGAAAATTGGTGTCGATCAAAATGGTCAATGGTCGGTAGGTGGATCTAATTTCAGAAAAATCATTCTCTCCACACAGTGATGGATCACAATGCCCAAGGGCAAGGTTATCAATTTTATCATATATTTCATTTGTGTTTGGGCAAAGATTAAACATACAGTGCATCACGAAATCAAAATGTAAGAAGGATCAACTTACTCGAACAGCCGGATCCTGCCAACTGCCTTCTGACAGTTTGTAGGGTGTGTACTGAACAAACAGATTAATAACATGCTGACCTATCCAAAGGATTAAAGTGAAAGATGGAATACGAGTCAGTCCATAAGTCCATGTGAAGTATATACACAATATGGAAGATCACAACATTATAAACATCGAAAATGACCTTCAACACATTAACTCTAAAATGTAAATTTAATGTATATAGAACAGGTTCCTTATAATTAAATATTGCAGAATAGTAAACTTACTCAGATGAAATTATGGGGAAGCAAAAGAAAGTGACATACCTGGTGGAGAGATGGTCTTATCTAAGACTGAAGGAATTGTCATTTCTATAACAGGCCTTGTGGATGAGAAGCCGCCTGCAGCTTCCTTGTATGCTATATCGATTTCCTCCATGCTGAAGAGCAAGTAAAAGTTCCATATTGAGATATAACAAGGCTTAAGTCTGAAAAGGTGACTGCTGAATTATACAAAAATCGTCTCACACAAAGAATTGATTTGCCAGATGATCTAGCTTTTTCCTTCGAAGAATGAAAACACTAATCCACAACTCGGACATCTTATGACTGCTTAGCCTGGCCAGACTATGCTCTTTATTATCCTGAGGTACTAGCAATAACATATACTTCGATACATAGATGTAGGCTACCAAGTTGGTGCATCAGGTTGACATGACAAGCAAGGAACACTAAATGTAAACAGCAGAATTTCCTATTGAAGAGTGACAATGTTGAATTAAGAGATTATTTTCCTTGCTCTACTATACATGAACAGGACCAAGATAACAAACAGTCTCTCGTAGATTGTTGCTTGTCCACAGATATGCAGAAGAACAATGGACACAGTTGATAAATATGTGCCAAAGTAGGAAATATTCCCTAACTTAATTACCTTTCAGATCCAATGTGTATGGTGCCCATGTGCTCCGGGCCACCTTTAGGGTTGATGTTTTTGCAACAGCGAAACTGTGGCAGCGCATTAACAGCAACGTTGATCTTCGTTGTTGCCTGTTCTCCAGAGGGCATAGTTAGCAACACTATTACAAGTTGGTTACTGAAAGTCAATGCGGACCAGAAATAGCTTTGCACGTAAGAATTTTCATATGCTATATAACATTGCTATGAATAGTCTGTTTCCCACAATCACGAGTTCTATTTACTTGAGAAAACTTTGGCATCCATACTAATGAAAGGCGAGGATAATAGCTAGACTATACAAGTAAATGAACAAGGTTATCATCGTATATTGCATAGATAGATATTTGTAAGAATGCACACCACCAATGTAATTCCTTTATTTAAAAAAGCTAGTAACTAAGTACTTACGGAGCTATAATCTGCTGTCTTGATGGCACAGAGGAACTCCTCTGGAAGAGTATTGGCAGGCACAAGATCCTGCAAATAAAACCAGGTGTCAATTTAGAGGATATTTTCTAATTATGCCTGCAAAATTAGAGCTAAAAAATCTTCACACCGCTACATATTCAGAGTGATTCTTACCACAAATGTTTTATATGGTGTGGCATTTGATAACACAACTGATGAGTGCAACTCGGTTCCATCAGCCAAAGCAACCTACAGATTCTCAAACCTTCAAGAGGTAGAAAGAAATGAACTACACAGTGCACATACACTTGCTGATTAGTCCAAGACTTACCCCTTGCACCTTTCCAGTATTTTCATCGACCATTACTTGCGAAACCTATGCAAAAAAAACTGGGGCAAGTGAGGCAAGAAACGCCAAATAAAAAATTGGTCGCACAATTATAATTACGCGACTACATAGTTAATGACTTCTTCGATGTAAAACCCAGTTTTTTTTCCTGATCTGCTTTGATTTTAATCATTTGTTCAGCCAAACATGATCGACATGGAACAAAGAGGGCTTGCACAAGAAGAGAAAATGCACCTCAGCATTTGTTACAATTTGCACGCCTGCTTCGAGGGCTGCTTTGCTTATAGCTGATGAGACTGAACCCATACCACCTTCGACATACCTGCAAGTGTAAAAAAAAAAATAATGAAAGGTTTTCTGAAAAAGAGAAAGAAAGGTAAATGAAGACACCAACTAAATAAAGAACTAAAAGTGGCAACACCAACAAATTTGGGTAGAGTGTGATGACATTTCCTGTGGCATCACCCCTTGAAACTGACTCTAAGGCAACTGAATACTTGTTTGCCTAGCCAGTGGAGATAAGCACCAGCAATCCTTTATTCAGTTTCAAGTGTACGTAGAACAATGAAGGCTACATTATCCTATAGGTTTTTGGCTTTTTGCTAACTACATATTTTTATGGTGGAGCAGAATAACATGGATATGGTTAGAAGCATACGCCCAAACACCACGTTGACCACCAGTTTCCCCCATGATGTGGTGCAGGAGAACATATCCTGATCCTGGAGTGTTCACACCAGCCTATACAAGGAGACGCAATTGTCAAACACTAATCCATTAGGCGCAACAAAATGTGGATTAAGCAATGCACCCTTACCATAGTACCTATCACGGCATCAGTCGCCAGGGTCGCCTTCAATACATCACCCTGTAGTACTAGAGCGGTCAGCACAAGAACTCAAGAAGTTATTCTCATCCGACATGTGTAGATAGTCAAATGCAATACAGCTTTCTCCATATGATCATTGTGAAGACAGAAGAGAAGTGTTTCAGATAAGAGGGAAGCAAGCTTTCAACCTCAAACCAGTTATTCAAGATCTTCGACGCTGGCGACAGAAGAAGGTCGAAGAAGTTCCTGCCAGTGTAAAAAAGATTCAACTTTACACACTGCATTGTTCGCAAATGTCTGCAACAATAACATCACTAAGAGGGGTGATGTATTTAGCACTCACACCATGTCCTGTTGCCCCTGTTGCATCACAAGGCCAAGAAGCTTGCTCCAGAACACTGACTTGTCCACCTTATCCTTCATCCTGTCGACCATGGAGGCATGGTACAGCTGCCTCAGCTCCGGTGGAGGCGAGTCTATGACGAAGTCCATGAGCTTGCAGAACTTCTCTAGCTGCTCCTCGTACCTACACTCACACATCAAACCCAGTGCTAGTGTAAAGACCAAACCAAGCTCAAACGCGCAGAGGAAACCACAGTGAATTCTTGGTGTGTCTGTCTGTCTGTCTGTCAGTCAGTCACCTCGGGTATGCCTCTGCATCTTTCTTGGAGAACTTGCCGATCTCGGAGCGGTTCAGCTCCGCGTCCGGGCCGAGGAGCAGGTACCGGCCGTCGAGGCACGGCGTGAACGACGACGGGCTCCGCGGCAGGAGCTTCAGCCCGTGCCTCTCCAGCTCCAGCTCCCTGAATCATCCATCATCAGTAGCAGCAGCATCAGTTCTTCAGTACATACATCCTCACAGAATTTCAGAATTCAGGTACGGAACAGGGGCCCGGTTCGTAAGTAAATCCGACGGAAATGGAGGTTGAGATCGATCGCCGGGAGAGGAGGGGATCGGGAGACGACGGTTTACCGGATGAGGGCGGGGCGGAGGAGGCTGAGGAGGTAGCTGCAGCGGGAGAAGCGGAAGCCGGGGACGAGGTCCGACTCGGACACGGCGGCGCCGCCGAGGACGCCCCGACGCTCAAGCACGGCGACGGAGCGGCCGGCGCGCGCGAGGTAGGCGGCGGCCGCGAGCCCGTTGTGGCCGCCGCCGATCACCACCGCGTCCCAGCGCTTGCCGCTCGGGAGCTGCGAGGGGGACAGGGAGGGGGAGGGGGAGGGCTCGGCCGACGTGGAGAGGCCGCGGACGCGGCGCCGGGCGCCCGCGAGCAGGATGCGCGTCGCCGCCGGCGACATCGGGCTCGGGGGTTTGGGTTTAGCCGCCGGCCGGACTTGAAAGAGAGAATCTTTCTGTTTCTGTTTCTGTTTCAGGTGGCCAGTGAGTGAGGGCGTGGTTGTTAGCGGCACTCGTAGGAAGGCGGGTTTGGGGAAATACGTCTCCCTGCTTTGCCATGAGGGAAAGTAAACCCGGGCATTCGTCGGGCCGGGCTTTGTCTAGACCGTTCCCAAAATCTCAAGCCCTAGCCCGGCCCGGCCCGGCCCGAAACACATGAACAGTGTTCTTTTTAAATTAAAACAATTAATTTCAGGACATTTAAATGATATATTATTATACCTACATTTGTAGTAAAATAGTGATTAATGCCCTTTTCGGGCTTTCAGGCCAGGCTTCGGGTGGAAAAGCTAAGCCCGAACCCGGCCTAGATGCCGGGCTTTCGGGCCGGGTTGTCCATGCCGGGGCCAAGGAGAAGTGCGAGCCCAACATGACATTACTCGGGTCTAGAGAAAAAGCCAATGATAATTATCCTCACTGGAGATTAAGGTATTTGCAATGACGTGTAAAGCAACAGTTTTTTAGGAAAACATACCGACTCTTTAGATCTGATAATTATCGTGGAAAACAATAACCAGTGCAATGGAAAAAACTGTTGGACACAGAACAGTCACTAGAAAAATGTGTTCAAGATAATACTAGTCTTCTTCTTTCTCCAATTATATGTCGTCCCCTATGTATGACGACATGTTTCATGTGTGATGCAATAAGGAAATTGGATGTTTTGGAATGAATGGCATCAAGATGAAGATATATGTCAATATCATTGATTTCAAATGATGAAAATATTAAGATCAACAAAGAGCAAAAGAAATGGGAAATTCCATACCCAAATCTGCCTATTGGACTTTTTTTATGCACTCGGACTGGCTGGTCCAAAATGGCCAGACTGTCTGGTCCAAAATGACCAGATTGTCTGGCCTCATGGAAGGTTTCTAATCTGTCGATGCACCTGACTGGATTGTCCGATGGTGCAAAATTTGTTGCACGTGTTTTATCATTTTGGCCAAATTTCCACAATCAAACTCCGCTTTGGATGAACTTGGGCTCTTATTGAAGCTAACAACATTCCGGAGGTTCTCTCGTAGAGAACCACCCAAGATCAACTAGAAACAGTGATGAGTTATATGCAAATCTATATGACCTTTCAAGACATCAAATTTGATCGTGGAGTAAAGATAAAGATGAAAGATCAAACTATAGAGGTCAACTCACAAGCGCAAGTTATCCACATGGGCTTGAGTGGTATGGTAAGAAATTATGAATCATTTATTGAACTAATACGTACAATATGTTTTCTATGTCTGTATTGGTTAGATAATTCTCATCGGTCTGCATCGAAAGAAAGGCTTCAGGGTAGCCCGTGCGAGGATGAAATCAAGTGAAAATGGTCATCAAGGTAGACAAGGGGCAAGTTCAGATAGGAACTTCAAAAGATTTTTTTAGAGAAAAGTCATATAGTCCAACTTCAAATTAGTGAAACCATCAACTAACTAGGGGATACAGTGGTGTTGAATACAAAGACACAAACTTGATACATGCAAGAAATGCATGCAGCGAGTACGTAGATGCTATCTAGAGAAACCCAAACACAACTGCCCCCAAAGAAAACAACAAGATAGGGTCGAAGGTGAACTCCACGCCGAAGAGGATCAGCATGCGTAGAGGCCGTAGGGACGCACCAGACGGAGGGTGAGAGGAACAGCGTCTGTTATGTCAAGACAACCAAGCCGAGGACGGAGGAGAGATCACTATCTCTCACACATTGCCAGAGTGGAGACCAGTATCTCCGCTCGCCTTAGGACGGAGACAATGTCAAATTGCGACAGGTCTAGGGAATTAAAATCCCTACCATGGTTTTCTCCAAACTTAACAACAAATGTGATAGTTTTGGGCAATTAGGGCATCTTCAACGCTGGCCTGGAATCCGGACACCACATCCGTCCGTGAATAGGGGGGCAGTCTGCGGACACGGACGCGGGAACCGGCCATCCGCTATCCGCATACATTTCAAACCGCATTTCAACTAATCGGACAAAACTCATCAAAATGATGGAATTCATCAAAGTTTGGATAGAAAAACAGTACAAATCATCCATACATGGCATGCAAAAAAGTCTAGCACAACAATAGTTCAAAATCAATGAGATTAACTGGATGTTCAACAAGTTTTTCATGAACGGATCACATCATCCCACACATACTGCCCCTTGAGCTTCGTGCAACAATGTATGTGTGTAAATGGTCGTCCCTTTATCCTGTGGTACATCACGACAACACGTACTATCTACACAATGTGTAGAGCAACATTGAGTGAATGAATGGATTAACAAGTTGAGCAAGAAGAAGCAAAACTTACGATATCCATGGTTGTTGCGCGCAAATGGCCACCTTGCCTCCAACCGATCAACCGCGCCTCAAAACTTGGCGACGGCAGTCTAGATGATGTAACATCGATACACTGACGACTACACATTGCATTCATGAATGATGTGCATATCGTATGACGCAATGTGCTTCCGCGTGTGAAACAAATTATGCATTCCGCTCCCTTCTGCTCCTGCCTATGAATTCTGTGGATATGGCCAACCACGCATTGCACAACAACTCATCCTCCATGCTCGAGCGCCCCCGCCATCCAACAGGGGGGGAGAGGGTATGTGGCTGCGCACGGATCTTTGGTGGACGACGCCCATAGTATGAGGTGAGCGGGCGCGCGGGTGGTGGTTGCGGGTGTCCGGCAATGCCTGAGTGGCGGCCAGAGAGGTACAGCAGTGGCGAATGCAAAGTAAGGGGGGGAAGGGGCGGAGTGGAAGAGAATGAG
>NC_041389.1:12837678-12847211 GCF_002162155.2 Triticum dicoccoides | reverse complement strand
GGAGTCCTATGTAGCTGTTGTCCGGACTCCTACAAAGCCCCCCTAATTTGCTTCAAATTGCGGGAAAAAATGCATCCGGACAGGGCGGCGGACCAATATATTCCCCCTTTAGATGGCAAAACACGTCTGCAGCGCGTGATCCGAACGGATACAGGCGGTTTGAGGGTCTGTTTGAAGATGCCCTTAACTCCTATGATGTTGTAACACCTTGGAATGTGGATGGCATCGAGAAGAAGGGACGATACCGTGCCCAATACAAGGAAAATGCATGCAAAGCTTGTTGCTAACTAACTGGTTCACACATTAATCTACCGATGATGCAGATAACCTCAGTATTACAATCTGCATCCTTGTTCAGAGCAAGTGACGAACCAGACATCTGCAGAGCCAACCACATATCGTTTGCTGCGTGACTGAATCGGCAGAGCTTTTAAGTCAGATAAGTGGGTTTAAACTTCCTGTTTTGACCCGCAGTTAGCTAATTGGACCGATGGCGCTGGGTTCTGCATTTGGAATTAGTTAATGGGGTTGGACGACACTTGATTTAAGTAAATAAAATCTCTTTCCTGTGCATCAAATGGTCCCATGGTCTAGTGGTCAGGACATTGGACTCTGAATCCAGTAACCCGAGTTCAAGTCTCGGTGGGACCTCATTTGTTTTGCCATTTTCTCAATCCTTTTTGCTTCTTTATCCTCTTCCTCTTATTACTGCCTCGTAATTATCGCCTCGCATTTTCCCTTTTCCCTCCAAAAGAAAAAAGAATCAATACCATCTGTTCGCTTAGCTTTTGCGCCGTATAATAATATAATATAAAAAAGAATCAATATGTTATCCTCCCCTGCAGCCGCTGGAACAAGATTCGATCGCCCTTGATTGGATCGGATGGGGATCCACACGCCCATCGATCCATCACTCACTGTGCACGCTCCCTCCAAAACTGTTCTCCAGCACACGGATTCCCCGTCGTGTTCTACGTACTCATTTTAATCATCAAGCGAGCACCCGCCCGTCCCGTCCCGTTCCGTTCCGTCCCATCACGCGAAAGCGACGCCGAGTGACACCTCACCGGCCTCATCCAAATCCATCCAGCCCGCAGCCGCAGGTGGGTGGGCCCTGCCTGCCGCTGATTAGTTAACCAAATCCCGTCCCATCGTCGCGAGGCCGCGACGCCGACGCGCGTGCAGGGTCTCCGTTCCGTTCCGTTCCGTTCCGGCTGGACGGACGGACGGGGGTTTCACGGGGAGGCAGGGGCAGGGCCGTCATTTCGCGCTCCGAGATACTATTTATTATTGTTTTTCCTCCGGGCCTCCGCGAGAGAGGGCGTGCGGGGGCAGCCTGTGCCCCGGGCCCACCTCACGTGGGGCATGGTGCTCTGCGCCTAGGGATCGGCGCCCTGCTGCCCCGCTGCTCCGAGTCCCCCGACGTTCGCTCCCCGACCTGGCCTGCCGGTTTGTGCAGGTGCCGGTTTCAGCAAAATTGCTCCCAAAAAAAGCAAAAGTGCTATGGTGCCCCTAAATTTCTTTTTTTTTGCTATGGTTTCTCAAAAAAGGAAAAGAATATGCTATGAGCAAAAAAAAAAATTTTGCGAGAAAATTTCCGATCTATTCATCTTCAATCATGGCAGTACAACGAATACCAGAAATAATAAAAATTACATCCAGATCCGTAGACCACCTAGCGACAACTACCAGCACTGAAGCGAGCCGAAGGCGCGCCGCCGTCATCGCCCCTCCACCATGCTTCCGATTAAGTTGGTAGACACATGTGCATGCCATGCGCCCATTTTTTCCCCATAGGCGTCTAGATTTTGCTTTTTTGACGTCCGCACAGCGTTTAAAGAAGATTGGTATCTAAGGAACGGGAAACGCAAAGAAGATTGGTTTAAGTAGTTTAGGCACTTTGTACCGATAACATCTACTCCCTCCGTTCGGAATTACTTGTCGCAGAAATGGATTTTATCTAGATGTATTTTAGTTCTAGATACATCCATTTCCGAGACAAGTAATTCCGAACGGAGGGAGTACCTGCTTGCTAGTTTCCTCTCCTGGGTTAGAAAAGAAGATAGCCGCCGCCTCCACCTCCTCTCCAGGAAACAAATTAGGGTTCCTCTACCTCTCGTCGGCGCCGTCGCCGGCCCGCCTCGTCTCAGGCGGACCTAGGGCCATGGAGGCGTGGTGGACCTCAGTCCTTGCTGGCGGGAGAGCTCTTCCTACGATTTTAGGTGTTTTTATGAGTCCGTTTAGGGTTTGTGTTCTGCTCGGGAAGACGAGATGGTGGAGGCTCCCTGAGGCTCTCCCCGCCCGGGCCCCGCACCGGTGATGTGTCTAGCGTCGTCGGAGGGTGCGTGGAGGTGTGTCTCCGTCGGATCTTGCAGGATTCGGGCGGTGCTTGGTGGATCCGTTTTGATCCAGCCTTTGTTCGTCTTCATTCCTGTGACTACAGGTTGCACTCTTCCGGTCTATACTTCAGTTCATCGGCAACGGGTGATGTTCTGGTGCGCTAGTCCTATAGGGCCTTGACACGACGACTTTCTGACTGTCTACTACAACAAGTTCGACCCAGTTCCGGTGAGGGAGGGGTGATGACGACGGCGCGCCTTCGGCTCTCGCTCCAGTGCTTGTAGTCGCCACTAGGATGTCTATGGACATGGATGTAATTTTCATTTTTTTTTGTGTGTTCTTTGTACTGCCATGACATGTTGAATAGCTCAGAAGTTTTCTCACAAAAAAAACATCTACCTGCTTGCTCCTAAAAGAACATAATGGGATGTTGAGACCATAGATAATCTTCACCCGTTCCTGTCTAGGTTATGTGCCTCTACGTTCACCACACGACCAAATAATGTAAAGAAAAGGCGATGCAATTTTGGTATCATCACATCATAGGGCCACATTCATCTCCACTGCCCTGAAGCCGATGGGTGAGATGCAAGCAATTGATGCCACAACGATGTCCTAAACGCCTTTTCAACGAGGCATGTACAATGAGCGCGCCTATCCACACACGTTTTGAATTACCTCACTGACTGTTAATTTTCCGCACTAGAAATTTCACATCCACACTGTCAAGGAAGCAAACCGATGATTTTGACTGGAGTTACATGGTGGCTCCAACGAGCAAGGCGTACACTCCACGCTTTCATGAGCTCCTTCCATCCCACAATAAGTATCGTCAGACGAGTGTATTTACATGTCGAAGATACATCCAATTGAACGGCACTTAATAACCCAAGTTCGGATTGAGCGCTGCTACACATACGATGGTCTTTGTCCGATTAGTGTCCAATGGTACACACCCAACAATCCATTACTTAGAACAAAATCACAACACCTACTGGACCGATAGCGGGACAGAAATCAGGCACATGAGTGTCGTACGCATGGAGGTTTCGATCTTGATTTGCCCCCTGTGTGGGGGGTGGCGGGAGGGGGCGATGAGGTTTTCGAAAAATATAAATTTCACCTTGCAGCTTCATTATTTTTAATTATTTGTGCGCACATCTAGAAAGATCGGGTTGCAGCTCATATATACCCCTGAATGATTCTCTCAAGATTTGATGCGGTTAAACTTCAAAAAGAAAAAGATTTGATGCAGTTATTATTATAGGAAAGAAAAAAGCAAACCCAAAATTTTCTTTGCATTATTGTCCTACTAGGGTTACTAGTTGTTATAGGAGGAAAAAGCAAGCAATTCAGATTTTTCCTTGGTGCTGCCTTGGGAAAGAAGATTCGAGGCGTGCGCGTATTCCAAATCCCGAGAGCCCGCATCCATCCTCGCTGACGCGTGGGCCCCGCCGCGCGCGTGATGCGATCCGGGCGGCCGCCCGCCGCTATAAATGCGTGCCCGCGGCGGGGCAGCGTCCTCCTCATCGCTCTCGGGGTTGGCTTCTCCTCCCCTTCCGGTTCGGGTTCTGGTTCGGTTCGGGTCCGAGAGTAGCTAGCCTAGTCTAGGGTTTCCGTAGAGAGGAAGGTAGAGGGAGATCCATCCATGGCGGAGACGGAGTACCGCTGCTTCGTGGGCGGCCTCGCCTGGGCCACCGACGACAACAACCTCCAGCAGGCCTTCAGCCAGTACGGCGAGATCCTCGACGCCAAGGTAACCCTAATCCCCCGTCCTCTCCCAGATCCGTTCGAATTTCGCTCCGATTTGCAGCCCCTGTGGCGGATCTGGCCCGATCTGGTGGTTTATGTGGCGGATCTGACCGGATCCGGTGGTTTTGCGTGCAGATCATCAACGACCGCGAGACGGGGAGGTCCCGCGGGTTCGGCTTCGTCACGTTCGGCAGCGAGGAGTCGATGCGCCAGGCCATCGAGGAGATGAACGGCAAGGAGCTCGACGGGCGCAACATCACCGTCAACGAGGCCCAGTCCCGCCGCTCGGGCGGAGGGGGCGGCGGCGGCGGCGGCTACGGCGGCCAGCGCGGCGGTGGCGGAGGCTACGGCGGCGGCGGCGGCTACGGAGGCGGCGGCGGCGGCTACGGCGGCCAGGGCGGTGGCGGCTACGGCGGCCAGCGCGGTGGCGGCGGCGGCTACGGCGGCGGCGGCGGCTACGGCGGTGGTGGCGGCTACGGCGGCCAGCGCGGCGGTGGCGGCGGCGACTCCGGCGGCCAGTGGAGGAACTGAGCCTCGAATCTCCCAGTTATCGATCTATCTACCGTGTCGTCGTCGTCGTCTTCGTCAGCAAGTTATCTTCGGTGTCGTCGTCGTCGTCTTCGTCAGCAAGTTATCTTCGGTGTCGTCGTGTTCCTGTGTCAGTCTGAGTCGTCGTGTGTGTGGTGTTTTTGATCGCGAGCTCGAGTGTCGCTCTGTCCGGGGTTAATTAGAGCTGGTTACGCGAGGAAGAAACAACATGTGTTACTATCTTTCAGTCGGTCGGTCGGTCAGTCGGTGATGCAGCAATCCCCTTCTGTCATGGATTGGGATGTGATGTTGGAATATCCTATGTTTGAACAAGTTTAAATGGATGAAGAAAATGCAAGTCATAGCTGCGAAATATCCTCTCTCTTTGTTCCTTAAATTTCTCTTGTTCTGAAGCATCCATTCAACTTTCTTCAAGCTATAAGGATTGAATTGCTCTGTGAAGCATGCAAAACTTGCTGCCAATTCAGCATAGTCTTTCACATAATCTTGATCTGATGATGTGCTACATTGCTTTGCTGATCTGTGATTACTAGCGATTTCAACTTCATGTTCCCGAGTTGCTTAGAAAAAAAACTTGATCTGATTAATGGAACTTCAATCCAAGGATCTTGTGTTCTGTGCTGAATAAGATGCAAAACTTGCCGTCTCCAACGCTATCCAACTGAGCAAGGAGATTGCATAACAAAAGTGTCATCATCTATGGTTTGGTTCAAACTTATCAAATTACATACATGTTACAAGACAGCCAAAGCAGCAGCATGCCTATGGCTGTGTAACCAATAACAGTGGTGCATATGGCTAAATGTCCAGAGTTTGGTTGTTGTTTCAGTCGAGGACATAGATGCGGGAGGCGATGTCCTGGACCAGCCAGTCGAAGCCCTGGAGCAGGCCGTCCCCGGTGTAGGCGCTGCAGCCGACGATCTTCCAGTGCCGGTCCTTGTTCATCGCTTCAAGGTTCAGAACCTGGATCCAAAAACTCAACTCGGTTACCATCGAACTCAGAAGACACAACTGAACATGTCAATTAAAGAAGACAAAGAGCATCTCGAGCAAAGACCACAAACTAGTATGTATGTGATGTATAAGCTTGCTGGGATTATTTTCCGAGGTTTTGGCTATTCCTTAATTGAAGATCACAAGTGGATCATAACATCATCCGACTCCAGGTAAGAAGATTGACCGATACATGAGGGTCCATATATACATACTACTGGACTAGTGATAGTGTGTTTTACCTTGGCGATTTCGTCGGGCTTCAAAGCGCCCTGAATGTCCTGCTTATTCGCGAAAACTAACAGCGATGATCCAGCCAGTCTCTGTAAGCAATACTTTAAGGATCACCAAATAGTTGAACAAGATAGCACATAAGTTAAGCACAAACATGCCAGGTAATCAAATTTGCAGTCCCAAGAGTTTCCTGATGCTAGACAGCAATTGCTAGTATTCAGCAAAGTAATTTGAAGCAAAATTTCAAGGCAAAGCACGCTAAAGCAGAAGGTCAGTGGTATTCACTAGGCAATTTACCTCTTCTTTCAAAAGATTGTGGAGCTCAGCACGGCAATCATCGAGCCTTCGGACATCGGAACTGTCAACCACCCAAACTAGACCGTCAGTCTGCTCGAAGTAGTTCCTCCAATACGAACGGATGGTCTTCTGCCCCCCAACATCCCATATGTTCAGCGAGTACCTGCCACAATCAGCGCCATTATCAATTCTTCGGAATTTGTTCTGCTGTTCCCTATTGACTGTACTAATTGCATTTTGAGTTTTTGACCACCATGATTCATGAGTAATGAGCATCAAGCAGCTGTCAAAATTTCAATCCAAATATGTTGTATTTTCACCAATGTGATTTACTACTTTCTCAGATTAATGCAGATTATCAATTGCATTGCCTACTTTGAATGCTAAAAGTACAACCACCCATGCAGCTTGCTTCGTAGTAGGCTGAAAACACAACAGATGCCGACTGACGAAGACCTAAAAACAAGCTAAAGTGAACCATCACAGTTTGCTTGATTGTACCATTTGGTGTCACAGTTAAAAATTGTCAATTTTCTGATCATAAGTTATACAAGTTGCGCTGCATCACTGTTGGATTTAAATATTATCATCTCCTCTTCCCACTTGAAAACAAGCTAAAACACAACAGATGTGGTTTAGTGCCTTTTCAGATTAATGCAGATTAGTAATTGCATTGCCTACTTTAAATGCTAAAAATACGACCATCCACACAGCATGCTTCACAGTAGGCTGAAAACACAACAGATGCTGACTGACGTAGACTTAAAAACAAGCTAAACCAAACCATCATATTGCTTGATAGTACTGTTCAGTGTCACCGTTGTCCTACCCTGTCTCTAAAATTGTCAATTCATAAGTTATCCAAATTGCACTGCGCCGGTGTTGAATTTAAATATTATCGTCTGCTCTTTCCACTTGAAAACATCGGTGCCAAACTACACCGATGTTTGTGGTTGTGGAGCAATACAACCTACAAAATTCCCAAACATATCTGTGGATGTCATCCTCTCTTAGCTTTCCCCCGAGAACCTAGTTACACACCTTGAATACTGCTGGACCAGCTTCAGTTGATTTTAGTTGAAGCACTACACGACAGTACTCTCCCCCAGCAGTAATTGAAACGAAATCATCTAAAGCTGTTGAAGTTATAGATTAATCACTAAACTTCCAGAGAACAAGCCCAGATTGATTCCTCTAGTCATTTTATGCAGCTACGAAGGCTAAGGTGCCCTTCACATAACAGAATGCATGGCATACTTGCAATGGTTAATACTCCCTCCGTCCCAAAATAAGTGTCTTAACTTTGTACTAGCTTTAGTACAAAGTTGTACTAAGCTTGAGACACTTATTTTGGGACGGAGGAAGTAGACATGAAAAATTCTCACGCTGTTGAAAAAAGGTGGTAAAATTGTTTGGGACTAAAGGCTTTGTTGTTGTTGTTGTTGAAAAAAGGTGGTACTATGCAGTGCATACACAGTTATTACAAGTGCTAAAATTACTATGAAATCTTCCAGAACGCCTTCAGTTAATACTAAATACAAGTGGCATACCCTAGAGGTACTATAAAATTGGAATCATCAAACTAAATTACTCTGAAATTTCTCACATCAGCTATAAAATTGGAATCATCAACCTAAATTGCTTGAGTTGGAAATGGAATGATCAAATATAACATCAGCTGGAAGCGATGTTTCTTGTAATGGCATATTTAACTTGATAAATAAGCAAAAGAATGTAGTACATACTTTTGGTACTGGATGGTCTTGATATTAAAGCCAAGAGTAGGGCTGATGACACTGGTGTCCTCCCCATTTATCTTGAGCACAATTGTCGTCTTACCCGAGTTGTCGAGGCCGCTGTAAATTTGGCATCGGTGAAATAAACCAATCAAGAATAAGAATAACGATTAACAAAGAACTGAAAGGCACAAACCTTGAAAGTCAAGAAGCATACATATCAAGCAAAGAACCGAGAATAAATAATGCGTTTGGATAGGAGGAATCTGGGGTAAAATAAGAAGGCGAAAAAAGGAATGGAGCAGGACGCTTACACCATGAGAATACGCATCTCCTTTTCCTTGCGCTTGATTTTTCTGATGATGCTGAGGAGACCCATTCTGGAGCTGGCCCAGCAGAGGAATCAGCATAAAGTAAGATGCAGAGAGGGGGAACAGGTACAAAGACTAGTGAAATTCTAATTCAGTTTAGACAGTCGGTCAGGCTGCGATGAGCCCCCAATGCTTACAACAGGATCACACGGAGTAACAAACTGCATTAGGAATCGGTGATGTAATAATGCAGGGTCATAATATTTATAACCAGTGAAGATTCAGACATGGGTAGTATATCTCATGTAAATTCAAAGCAAGGTATGATCTCAGACGACATGACACGCAGGTAGATTAGAAAGCACGACACGCCGCTGGGAAGCGACATTCAGCTTAGAGTTTCAGGGGTGCACTAGGAAAACAATTCTGGCCACCGCCTCTAGTTTCACCAGGTATACATCTAAGATCTGAACATGCATATACTGCTATGCCGCTGCCTCTACTTTCACCAGGTATACATCTAAGATCTGCTGCATATGGATATATTGCTATGCCACTGCCTCAGATGCTGACGATTCTAAGTCTCAGTTATAACACATGAACATCAACTGAGCAGCATATAGCGCTAAATGGGAAGCTGAAACTGCCTTTCTCTGGTCATCAACTGACCAAGATCTTCGCATGGCACAAACAATCATAGCGGGCATTGAAATGGATCTAGCAGAAGCGCAGACGCGCACATCAGTCCTAATCAGCCATTGACCGTCGGGATGCAAGGGCGCGTGCGTGCTGACATACCTAGGAGGAGGATCGGAGACCGGAGGCGGGAGGCGCAGGGTAGGGCTCGGGGTCGTGAGATCGTGGCCGCGCACGGGGACAGGCGGAGGCGGATCTCGAGGAGAGGCGTGCAGGCGAGGACGGCGGCGGCGGCGGCGGCGGCGGCGACGGTGACGGTGATGGCTTCTGAATCTGAGTGAGCTCCGTTGTGAATGGACGAGGTCCGGTCGGATGGGCTATGGGCTGACGGCGCTTTTAACTGGGCTGATTAGCGAGTAATAACTTTTTCTTGGTTTCTTTCTGGGTCACTGTTGTTTTTTTTCCTTTTTTCTCTTTTCCTTTATTTCTTTTCTCCGTTTTCTTTCTTTCGTTCTCAGGTTTCACTATTTCCATTTTTTGCATTGGTTTACTTCGGTCTTCATTTTCTTTTTTTTTTGTTTTCTTTAGTTTTTCAAATACGCCATTAGCATTTCTTTTCAAATATATGTTTTTAAGTCTAGTTTTCTTTTATACACACTATACATTTTTCGTATACACTAACAAG
>NC_041389.1:12805128-12837032 GCF_002162155.2 Triticum dicoccoides | reverse complement strand
ACATTTCTTTATATATGTTTACCATTTTTAAAACGCATGATTCATATTACTTTTTAAAATATGTTTGATGACTACTTTTTTCATAAACATTATATATTTTCTGTATATATCAGGAACATTTTATGATACAATTTAACATTTTTTGATACTTCCCATAAAAACAAAACATTTTTTTCTGCACGATCATTTTAAAAAAATAAATATGTTTTAATGTTTATTTTTCAAATTCACGTTCTAAACTTTTCATTATACATCAGGAACATTTTTTTATACATGTTCAAATTGCTGAAAAAGGTTATTTTTTTCCAAATACTTTGTGTTTGATGACTATATTGTTTCACACACATTTGTACATTTTTTGTATATATCAGGGACTTTTTTTGGTATATATTGAACATTATTTGAAATATATGATTAATATTTTTTATACACGATCATTTTTATTTGCCAGGAGGATTTAATCGACAGCTCCAGCCACTGCGACTCGTGTATGTTCATTGAAGAAATCAAGCAGTGCGTCTTTTATACACTCACTGCGGCGGGCAAATTGTTTCCACCTCGTGTTAAACAATATATAGGGGCGCCCAGGGGGATGGGGAGCTTCAAGGGACATGGCAATGTGAGCTAATTTCTAGCCTAATGCCAAATCATGTAGCAAATCCAATCTCTCACATGGTACGACTAGGGCTGCAAACGAGTCGAGTTCGAGCGAGTTGAACTAGGCTCAGCTCAATTCATACTAAAATTCGAGCGAGCTCAAATTAAGCGGAGCTCAAGGTCGAGCTGTAGAAAGTGGCTCGTGCTCAGCTTGTAACGATCTCGAGTCGATCTCGAGCTAGTTCTAAGCTAAATAAGATGATTTTTTTCTAAATAATTGAGACAAATTTTCACATAAGATATGCCACAACATAAGAAGTCACTGTAAATTTGGACTTATTCTTTATCAACTGGAGATAAGATATCATAGACGAACTAGCAAGAGAAGAAAACAAAGGTGCATCTGCTCTCAATTTTTGGCAAAAATAACAAGATAGTCAACATATTGCTAATCCCACACCATATTGAGGCCCAAATTTTCTTCGCTCTTAATTAAGCTTCCATGTTTGTTAGTAAGTAAAATGGAGAAAAATTCGCACACGATATATATGGTAATATACTAACCATTTTTTTGTAATAAACATGAAAATTATTTAATATACTTATATGATATCGAGCTATCGAGCTAAAACCGAGCGAGCCAATACTGGCTCAAGATCAGCTCGTTTCTCGATCGAGATACATAAAGTGCTCATACTCAGTTCATTTCCTTTCAAATCGATCCCGAGTTGAGCCAAAATGCGAGTCGATCTCGAGCAGCTCACGAGCCTCGAGCTTTTCTTGCAGCCCTAGGTACGACTCTTCTGATGTACTGCGCCTTCCTTGAGAGCAACGTTCCAATATTTATTCTCTTATTATTTCTTTGCAGCATATGTGCACCAAAAGAGCTTTGCAGTTGTGAATGGCATAGAGTTGGCGCTTACACCTGAGATCTTCACAACACCAATGCCAACCTTCGTCAGTGGCAAGGGGCCATATCCATCACCAGTTTCTTCTGACACAAGCTTTCAGACAATGTACCGATCAAATGGAGGTGAGACTATCTCTGTGTAGGAAATGACTCTGCATTTTACCGTTCATGGCAAGCTTATTATTTTTACACTAGTCTCATGGTGTTATCTTCTCCAAAGATAGCAATCTTACAATCAAGTATCCACTTAAATTCCAAAATTACATCCCTTCAACGGACTTGTATGCAATAGCACGTTCGATGGGGCCAAATCCTACAATCAACCAGAATTACAACCTTTCATGGGTTTTACCGGGCGGTGGGGGTTTCCACTACATTGTCAGGCTCCATTTCTGCAAGATACCATATCACATTGTTAGCACACCACCTGCAGGTGGAGCACCGAGCCAGCGAATAGAAGTGGCCCAGCAAGGCCGGCACAGGAGGGAGCGACGACCGCGCCATAAGTTCACGGGCCCCCAGTGGGTTTCCTACCTGTTCGACCCGAGCAGCGTACCCACCCACTGATAAGAGAGGACGTAGCAGGTGGGGAGGGGCATCCTGGCTGGGATCAGACTGGACGGTGGCGGCTTGTAACCTAATTCCCCTTTCTTCCCTATTTCATCTTCCTCCTCCAGAGATTTGTAACCTTTTCCTTGTAATCGATCCAGTACAATTCTGGGGTACTAAGAGAGTACTTAACAAGTGGTATCAGTCGCCAATCACCACCCTTCGTTGACGCCCTGGAGACGCGGCGGCAAACAAGCGAGCGCCATCAGCTGCTCGCGACCATGGATCCCGCCCTTAAGTCATACCTCGACAAGCTCACAGAGACCCTGACCAAGGTCAACGAGGACACCCGCGCTGACATCAAGGACCTCTTAGCGCGGATCGACTTCCAGTCCGCGCAGGTGGACGCGCTTACGTCCTGGAAGCCCGATCTCGAATCCCGCCTCTCCAAGCTCCAGGAGACGGTGGGCATGCTCCAGAGCGGGTGGCCTCCCACGCTAGCCGCAGCAGATGGTGGATCGAGAAGGCCGGATCTCCTCGATCCGGCACTCGACGGCATGATCCACGGGACTGCTGGCCACGGCGAGTCGCACCAGTTACGGGGTGGGTTATCGGCGGGCGGCGTCCCGTCGACAGCCTCCCCGGCCAATGGTACGCTGAATTTTCACACTCCTCCGCAGCTGGTTTTAGACAACTCCCTTGCGTCGGGCTCTTCTGCGACACATATTCACACTGGGTTGGGTCCAAATTCCCCACCTCCCGCGTTTCCCCAATTTTCGGGTGAAAACCCCAAAATCTGGAGAACCATGTGTGAACAATATTTCTCCATGTTTCAAATTCCTGAGTCCTACTTCGTCCCCATGTCCACATTACACTTCACGGGTCTGGCAGCCATCTGGCTGCAGTCGATCCAGGGGAAACTGAGCACACTATATTGGGAGGCTTTCTGTAATTTGCTATGTGCACGATTCGGCCGCGATAAGCATCAGCTACTTATCCGCCAATTTTACTCCCTTCGCCAGACTAGTTCTGTATCTGACTACATTGAGCAATTTGAGAACCTTATGAACCGTCTTATTTCTTATTCTGATGCTGTACACCCACTGTATTTCTTGACGAGGTTTATCGAGGGCCTGCGCACAGACATCCGTGCGGTGGTGATGGTGCAGCGACCCAAGGATCTGGACACCGCTTGTGCCCTGGCGATTCTGCAAGAGGAAGTCGCGGAGGGACAAAAGGGACCGTGGTACAACAACCATGAAGGGGCACCCTATCTGGGGAGGACTCGCTCAACGGGTCCTCTGCCGTTGCCCCCTCCTCCAGCACGGGCGCCGGCTATCTCCCCAGCAGCAGACGATCGCTGCAACACTGAAGCCGCCTGCGCGGGGAGTGATCAATCCAAAATCACAGCCCTGCGTAATTTCGTCGAGCCAAAGGGTTGTGTTTCAAGTGTGGAGAGAGATGGGGTCATGATCACGTATGCCCGCCGACAGTTAAACTGCACGTGATTGAGGAAATGTTCATCCTGTTCAGTTTGGACGCTCAAGGAGAAGGGGCCGCGGCCAATGCACAACAGTAGGGGCAGACAGATATAGGGGAGCAAGTGTGGCAACTCTCTATCAATGCCGTGTCTGGAACTGAAGCACCCAGTTGCTTACAATTACATGGCTGGCTCCATGGGCGTGAAGTCCTTATGCTTGTGGACTCCGGTAGTTCAGCCTCGTTCGTGTCTCAACATTTAGCATCTCATCTACAGGGGTACAATCTATGCCCAAGTCTGTCAAAGTTTCTGTAGCCAATGGGTCAGAAATGTGGTGCACTCAGGAAGTACTAGACTGCTCTTGGTTTGCCCAGGGTCATGTGTTTTCAACCAATTTCAGATTGCTGCCTTTGGGATCTTACGATGTCATATTGGGGATGGATTGGCTGGAGTATCACATCCCCATGCTCATCGATTGGCTGAAATGGTGCATGTAAATCGAACATGACGGATTCATGGTTGTATTGCAGGGGGTTACATCTCAAGCACATAAGTGTGAAACTATGAATACGGTGCAGCTAGCAAGTATGGAAAAACAAGAAGGGGTGGCCTATGCAGTGCACATTTGTTATGCTCAAGATTCTGACACTATCACCGATCTCAAGTGTACTTAACTTCCACCATAGATTGTGCAAGTGTTGTTAGATTATGAGGATGTATTCCTGGAGCCGACCGGATTGCCACCACGGCATGAATGTGATCACACCACCCCCTTGATGCAAGGCGCCCAGCCGGTCAACATATGAGCGTACAGACACAAGCCAGAATTGAAGACAGAAGTGGAAAGGCAAGTCGCTGAAATGTTGAAGGCTGGCATCATTCAAAAGAGCAGCAACCCATTCTCCTCTCCTATTATTCTGGTCAAGAAGAAGGACGGTACCTGGCGCATGTGCATTGATTATCGGAGGCTGAATGCGATGACCATCATCAGCAAGTACCCCGTGCCTGTCATTGAGGATATTTTGGATGAGCTGGCAGGGGCGTGTTGGTTCTCCAAGCTTGATTTGCGCTCCGACTATCACCAAATCAGATTGGCAGAAGGGGAGGAATACAAAACTGCATTTCAAACGCACTCGGGCTATTTCGAATTCAAAGTGGTGCCATGTGGTCTCGGGGGAGCACCTCCAACATTTTTGGGGGCTATGAATGTGACGCTGCATCCAGTCCTATGGGTCTGCGCAATGGTTTTTTTTGACGATATCCTAGTCTTCAGTCGGTCCTTTGCCTTGCACATGCAACACCTAAGGCAAGTGCTAGCTCTCCTCCGAAGGGACCAGTTGTATGTGAAGAGGTCCAAATGTGCCTTTGCTCAACAGGAAATCAAATACCTCGGTCACACCATTTCTGCAAAAGGGGTCTCGATAGATTCAGACAAGATTCAGCAAGTGACTGCGTGGCCGGTACCAACATCTGTCAAGGAGGTTCGAGCTTTTCTAGGATTGGCCGGATACTACCAATGATTTGTTCGGCAATTTGGCATGCTGGCTCGTCCACTCACCAACCTTTTGTGCAAAAATACACCATTCCAGTGGACAGAGGCCACCCAATCAGCCTTCGACGCTCTCAAAACGTCACTGACGACAACACCAGCACTAGCACTCCTAGACTTCACAAAACCATTCACAATTGAGACTGACGCCTGCGAGTATGAAGTGGGAGTTGTTTTGCAACAAGATGGGCACCCGATAGCGTACCTCAGCAAAGCGGTGGGCCCACAGAATAAGGGTTTGTCCACTTATGAGAAGGAGTACCTGGCCATTGTCTTGGCCGTCGAGCAATGGCATCCATACCTACAGTTTGGCGAATTTATGGTTAAGACAGACCAACGCAGCTTAGTCCACTTGGAAGAACAACGTCTTCACACCCCGTGGCAACAAAAAGCTTTCACAAAGCTGTTAGGGCTCCAATATTGGATCTGCTATCGCAAGGGTACATAAAACAGTGTTGCTGATGCTCTGTCAAGACGACCTGTTGAGAATTCTACTCACCTCCATGCCATTTCAGTGTGTCAGCCAACCTAGCTTCAGGAAATTGTCAAAGGGTACGACAACGATCCCAAGACACAACAACTCATCACTCAGCTCGCCGTGGCACCGGCCGCTGATAGCAAGTTCACTCTGACCAAGGGTATTGTAAGATTCAAAGGGAGTGTATGGCTAGGCAACAACACAAAACTCCAGCATGCGAGCTTTACATGACAACGCTATAGGGGGACACTCCGGGTTTCCAGCCACCTATCGCAGAATCAAGCACTTGTTTGCCTAGCCGGGTATGAAGCATCAGATCAAAGAGATGTCCAAACATGCCAGGTGTGTTAGCAAGCTAAGCCAGACCGAGCTCAATACCCCGGGCTACTACATCTCTTGCCAGTAGCCAAGCGATGTTGGGATCTAGTCTCGCTGGATTTCATCGGAGGTCTACCCCAATCCAGGAATTACAATTGCATATTGGTCGTCATTGACACCTTCTCCAAGTATGCGCACTTCCTCCCAGTAGAGCCCCCGTACACTGCTCAGACACTTTCCCAATTATATATTGATCAAGTTTACAAGTTGCACGGGATGCCCGAAGGCCTCATCTCGGACCGTGATGCCATCTTCACTAGCAAAGTTTGGCAGGAAATCTTCAAGCTACAAGGGGTTGAACTTAAAATGAGCTCTTCTCATCACCCTCAAACAGACGACCAGACCGAACGGGTCAATCAATATGTGTGAACCTATCTGCGCTGCTTTGTCCATAGCACCCCAACTAATTGGAGTCGTTGGTTGGCCCTCGCGGAGTTCTGGTACAATTCCACCTATCACTCTACCTTGGGCAAGACACCTTTCTCGGTGGTATATGGCCAGGAACCGCGCCAGCTGGGGATAGTACCTGACCATGCAACTCCATTACCTAAGCTGAATGAGTGGCTCGAGGAGCGTCAACAAATGCAAGACATCCTTCGACAACACCTAGTCCGGGCAAAGCAAATCATGAAAGCACAAGCAGATAAAAATAGATCGGTTTGCGAATTTCAAGTGGGAGATCAGGTTTTCTTGAAGTTGCAACCATATATTCAAACCTCTGTGGCAAGGAGAGCTAATCATAAGCTCAGCTTCAAGTACTTTGGGCCCTACACCATCATCAGGCGCGTGAACGAAGTCACGTATGAGCTCCAGCTCCCGGAAGGATCATCCATTTTCCCTGTCTTCCATGTCTCCCAGCTCAAGCGGGCATTAACACTAGGTGCAAATGCTTCCTCTTCATTACCATGATGTACTGATAGGTTAACATTCCTGTGAAGATCTTGGAAAAACGATGGCATCGAGGTTCCCGTAAGATGCGCGAACAAGGCCTGGTGCGTTGGTAGATCTGCGACATCGCTTCCCGGCTGCAACGACTTGGGGACAAGTCGCCTCTGAAGGAACAGGGGGTGTTAGCACACCACCTGCAGGTGGAGCACTGAGCCAGCGAATAGAAGTGGCCCAGCAAGGCCAGCCCAGGAGGGAGCGACGACCGTGCCATAAGTTTACGGGCCCCTAGTGGGTTTCCTACCTGTTCGACCCGAGAAGCGTACCCACCCACTGATAAGAGAGGACGCAACAGGTGGGGAGGGGCATCCTGGCTGGGAACAGACTGGACGACGGCGGCTTGTAACCTAATTCCCCTTTCTTCCCTAGTTCATCTTCCTCCTCCAGAGATTTGTAACCTTTTCCTTGTAATCGATCCAGTACAATTCTGGGGGTACTAAGAGAGTACTTAACACGTGGTATCAGTCGCCAATCACCACCCTTCGTTGACGCCCTGGAGACGCGGCGGCAAACGAGCGAGCGCCATCAGCTGCTCGCGACCATGGATCCCGCCCTCAAGTCATACCTCGACAAGCTCACGGAGACCCTGACCAAGGCCAACAAGGACACCTGCGCTAACATCAAAGACCTCTCAACGCGGATCGACTTCCAGTCCACGCAGGTGGACGCGCTTACGGCCTGGAAGCCCGATCTCGAATCCCGCCTCTCCAAGCTCCAGGAGACGGTGGGCATGCTCTAGAGCGGGTGGCCTCCCACGCTAGCCGCAACAGATGGTGGATCGAGAAGGCCGGATCTCCCCGATCCGGCACTCGACGACATGATCCACGGGCCTGCTGGCCACGGCGAATCGCACCAGTTACGGGGTGGGTTGTCGGCGGGCGGCGTCCCGTCGACAGCCTCTCCGGCCAATGGTACGCTGAATTTTCACACTCCTCCGCAGCTGGTTTTAGACAACTCCCTTGCGTTGGGCTCTTCTACGACACATATTCACACTGGGTTGGTCCAAATTCCCCACCTCTCACGTTTCCCCAATTTTTGGGTGAAAACCCCAAAATCTGGAGAACCATGTGTGAACAATATTTCTCTATGTTTCAAATTCCTGTGAACAATATTCCTTCTACATCACCCCCCCAGTCTGTTTTCTTTTTAAATCAAATTCATTTAAATCCAGGAAACTTCAAACCACCATAACTTTTTATCTATAAGTCCAAATGCATTGATTCTTTTTGCATTGTGTTCTTTGTCCAAAAATCTAACAGCACCCAAGAGATGGGATTTTTCCTTGCTGTCTAGATTTTTTGGTAATTTTCAGAAGGTTTCTTTATGTTTTCTTTTTGTGATTTTATTTATTTTTAGCAGAGCAAGCTTGTCTTGAGGATCACCAGGAGGTTTGTGAACCTCATCAGCACTAAGGCAAGCCACAACAACATTTTCATAGTGCCACTTCAATATTTGTGATTTTTCCACACGAACTTATGATTATTCATGCATTTAAATAATTATTATGATAATTACATTCTGTTAGATTCTTGTCATGTTAAGTATGTATGATTTACATAAAGTTTGAAATGAATCTTTCTGATAAGCTAACAAGAACTTAGATATGAGTAATAATAAAAGGATATGATCATGAAGGTTAATAATTAGTTTAATTACTATTCTTGCATGATGAAAAATGATGAGATTGCTAGAAATGGTTCTGGTTTAAGTGAGGTTTGATCTTAACCAGAGAAGTATCTTGAGTTGGTGATGGCTCCGTGGGAGCGTAGTTGATTTAGTTATTTTCATGGTTATTTGATGCAAATGTTAGTGATGCATAGCATGGCATTATGACATCGGTTACTTTCACTTTAAGTTGAACCTGATAAATAACTCAAATTGAATATGTTGTTGACCGGGTCGTGGTGCCGCTGAAACGAGTTTTACCCAGTGCAACCACATTTGCCGGTATGGGACGGCCTTAATGCGTTTCATTGTCGTGCCTCTGGTCGGTGCCTCCATCTAGGGAAGGTTATGGGTGTGCTGTACCCTGGCCTGGTAAGCACGCATAACCTTGTGTGCCAGTTGATGAGTTAAGTGTTTGGGTCCCAGAGTGGATCATTGCCACAACGGTGGTTTGAGGTGTCTTGAGGTAGACACGGGGCCACCTAGGACTAGCCCGATGGGGATTGAGTCGGAGTGGCCAGGAGAGTGTCATGACAATGAAGTGGTTCTGTCGGAATGCCGTTGGTCCACCCGAATGGGAGTGCGAGGCCATGGGTTCCGTAGTGTGGGTCCAGTGCACTACCTCTGCAAAGTGTATTAATCTATCGACAACCGAGTCCACGATTACGGACACGCTCGAAAGTAGGGTACACCATGGGTCAACACTTAATAAATTTGCACACTGAGATTTGCACTAAGGTAATGGCAGTAAGGCCATTGTGTTGAGTTTGAGACCAAGTGTTGGTCAGGGTTGTGATCGCCGTAAGGATCACGAGATTGTCGTTGAGTTCTTCATGTTTGTGGTCTGGAAATGATCATGTTCGGTAAGCCAGTCCATGGGACGAGTACCACTGGAGCATAATCACAACATGTTGGATATATTGTTGCATTCACTACAAAAAGAATACACTTCCGTGATGATACGTGCTTGTCACAGTAGGTCGCGTTTTTGTCATGCATGTACATCCATGACAAATTTATGACTGAATCAAGATAGTCATGCCTGTGCTGTCGTAGAAGTGTTCCATGACATTACCAAAATTATCATCACGGAAGTGTCCACTTCCATGACGATAAATTGCGCGTCATAGAAGTACTTTCGTCAAGGGTGACCGACACATGGCATCCACCGGAACACCGTTAAGCTATCGGGTCGGGTTTTGGATTCGTAACCCGTTAACAACCCCGACCAATGGGGATTTTCCATGTGTAAAATCATCATTGGCTAGAGGAAACACGTGTCGGCTCACCGTTGGGACAGATGTCATCCACTCATTGGACCGAAGGCGCCTATGATACGGCGACACGTGGCACGGCCCAACAGAGGCCCATTCCTGTGAAAAGGCCGGCCCATTTGACTTGGTTAAAAGGTGGCGAGCCGGCCCACGGAAAGCCTATTAACGGCTTGTTCGCATATAGCCCATTTACAACCCGCTAACCCAGGGCCCGTTACGCCCTATCCGAATTAGGCCCAGTAGCGTCATCTGGGCCGTCCAATATGATTCAGCCTGTTTTAACTTCCGGCCCATGTGTGGCCCATGACTTCTTTCGGCCCATATGAGGACCTTTGTAACTCTTGGCCCATTAACGACCCGTGGTGAAACTGGCCCGTAATGAACAGTGTATCACTTTATACCCATTAATGACCCGTTATTCCATTGGGCCATTTCCAGCCTAAGTTATCTTTCGGCCTTCTCAGGGCCCATTGATTCTTGGGCTCACTCAGCATTCAGTTACATACGGCCCGTTACTGTCATTTTCTGCTTGTGAGCCAAATTCAGCCCGTCGTTACAGTCGGCCCGTTTGCGGACCGTTAATACGTTGGGCCGTTTTCATGTAAAAAAACGTTGGGCTGTTTTCATAGAGTTATCAAATACGGCCTATTAACAACCCGTTATGGTCCACGAATAGTACGACCCATGATTGGAGAAATGATGATACGCCCCGTAGAAGGCCCATGGATCCAACGGCCCGTATGAGGCCCATGGATAGTACGGACCGTAGAAGGCCCATTGATCCCTAAGGCCCGTACAGAAGGCCGATGGATCCTACGGCCCGTATAGAAGGCCAATGGTCCTACGGCCGAACGAAGGCCCATGGATCATACGGCCTGCAGGAGGCCCATGGTCACAACAGTCCGTGTGTTGCCATGATTATTTTGGCCTAGTTACCAAAAATAGGCTATTGTGGCCACTAGAAAAACACAGAAAAGAACTGCAGTGACTACAAGCAAACAACTAAACAAGACAATAAGAAAATAAATAAGCAAGCAATTAAGGCTAGCCTATTACCGCTATTACACATATTACATCCACTGGGCATCAAAGTTCGCCACCAGTGCAAATATAGGGAACAAAGCAGCATATTACATACACTGGCCGTCAAAATTGGCCACCAGTGCAAATAAACGCGGCAGCAAAACAAGAGCATAACTGAAACAACTTCAGAAGAGCTCAAGAAACGTTTGTTGGGGAACGTAGCAGAAATTCAAAATTTTCCTACGTGTCACCAAGATCTATCTATGGAGAAACCAACAAAAAGGGAAAGGAGAGTGCATCTACATACCCTTGTAGATTGCTAAGCGGAAGCGTTCAAGAGAACGGGGTTGAAGGAGTCGTACTCGTCGTGATCCAAATCACCGGAGATCCTAGTGCCGAACGGACGGCACCTCCGTGTTCAACACACATACAACCCGGTGACGTCTCCCATGCCTTGATCCAGCAAGGAGAGAGGGAGAGGTTGAGGAAGACTCCATCCAGCAGCAGCACAACGGCGTGGTGGTGATGGAGGAGCGTGGCAATCCTGCAGGGCTTCGCCAAGCACCATGGGAGAGGAGGAGGACTTGGGAGAAGGGGAGGGCTGCGCCAGAACTTCGTGTCGGCTGCCCTCCCACCCCTCCACTATTTATAGGTGGGGAGAGAGGGGGGCCGTCCCCCCTAGATCCCATCTAGGGTTGGGGGCGGCGGCCAAGGGGGGGAGGAGTGCCTCCCAAGTCAAGTGGAGGCCCTCCCCTTTAGGGTTTCCCCTCTCCCATGCGCATGGGCCTTGGGGGGGCTGGTGCCCCTAGCCCATTAAGGCTAGGGCGCCCTCTTACAGCCCATGCTGCTGTATTGGACGTGGTGGAACATTTTCCGGACCTCCGTACCCCTCCGGAATCCTCCGGAACCTTCCGGAAGCTTCCCGGTACAATACCGGAAAAAACCAAACTTTTCCCGGAACCCGAACAACAACTTTCCATATATAAATCTTTACCTCGGACCCTTCCGGAACTCCTCGTGACGTCCGGGATCTCATCCGGGACTCCGAACAACATTCGGTAACCACATACATCTATTCCCTATAACCCTAGCGTCATCGAACCTTAAGTGTGTAGACCCTACGGGTTCGGGAACCATGCAGACATGACCGAGACGTTCTCCGGTCAATAACCAACAGCGGGATCTGTATACCCATGTTGGCTCCCACATGTTCCATGATGATCTCATCGGATGAACCACGATGTCGAGGATTCGATCAATCCCGTATACAATTCCCTTTGTCTAGTGGTATTGTACTTGCCCGAGATTCGATCGTCGGTATGCCGATACCTTCTTCAATCTCGTTACCGGCAAGTATCTTTACTCGTTCCGTAACACATCATCCCGTGATCAACCCCTTGGTCACATTGTGCACATTATGATGATGTCCTACCGAGTGGGCCCAGAGATACCTCTCCGTTAACCGGAGTGACAAATCCCAGTCTCGATTCGTGCCAACCCAACAGACACTTTCGGAGATACCCGTAGCGTACCTTTATAGCCACCCAGTTACGTTGTGACGTTTGGTACACCCAAAGCATTCCTACGGTATCCGGGAGTTGCACAATCTCATGGTCTAAGGAAATGATACTTGAGATTATAAAAGCTTTAGCATACGAACTACACGATCTTTGTGCTAGGCTTAGGATTGGGTCTTGTCCATCACATCATTCTCCTAATGATGTGATCCCGTTATCAACGACATCCAATGTCCATGGTCAGGAAATCGTAACCATCTATTGGTCAACGAGCTAGTCAACTAGAGGCTTACTAGGGACATGGTGTTGTCTATGTATCCACACATGTATCTGAGTTTCCTATCAATACAATTATAGCATGGATAATAAACGATTATCATGAACAAGGAAATATAATAATAATAACTAATTTATTATTGCCTCTAGGGCATATTTCCAACAGTCTCCCACTTGCACTAGAGTCAATAATCTAGTTCACATCGCTATGTGATTAACACTCACAGGTCACATCACCATGTGACCAACATCCAAAGAGCTTACTAGTGTCACATCATCATGTGATTAAGACTCAATGAGTTCTGGGGTTTGATCATGTTTGCTTGTGAGAGAGGTTTTAGTCAACGGGTCTGCAACATTCAGATCCGTATGTACTTCGCAAATCTCTAGGTCATATTGTAAATGCTGCTTCCACGCTCCACTTGGAGCTATTCCAAATGGTTGCTCCACTATACGTATCCGGTCTGCTACTCAGAGTCATTCGGATAGGTGTTAAAGCTTGCATCAACGTAACCCTTTACGCCAAACTCTTTATCACCTCCATAAACGAGAAACATGTCCTTATTTACTCCAAGGACAATTTTGACCGCAGTTGAATGATCCATTCCTGGATCACTCATGTACCCCCTTTGCCAGACTCATGGCAAGGCACACTTCCAGTGCGGTACACAGCATAGCATACTATAGAGCCTACGTCTGAAGCATAGGGGACGATCTTCGTCCTTTCTCTCTCTTCTGCCGTGGTCGAGCTTTAAGTCTTAACTTCATACCTTACAACTCAGGCAAGAACTCCTTCTTTGACTGATCCATCTTGAACACCTTCAAGATCATGTCAAGGTATGTGCTCATTTGAAAGTACCATTTAGCGTTTTTGATCTATCCTCATAGATCTTGATGCTCAATGTTCAAGTAGCTTAATCTAGGTTTTCTATTAAAAACACTTTTCAAATAACCCTATATGCTTTCCAGAAATTCTACATCATTTCTGATCAACAATACGTCAACAACATATACTCATTAGAAATTATATAGTGCTCCCACTCACTTCTTTGGAAATACAAGTTTCTCATAAACTTTGTATAAATCCAAAATCTTTGATCATCTCATCAAAGTGTACATTCCAACTCCGAGATGCTTACTCCAGTCCATGGAAGGATCGCTGGAGCTAGCATACCTTTTAGCATCCTTAGGATCGACAAAACCTTTCTGATTGTATCGCATACAACCTTTCCTTACGAAAACTTGTAAGGAAACTCGTTTTGACATCCATTTGGCAGATTTCATAAATGCAGCTAATGCTAACATGATTCCGACGGACTTAAGCATTGCTACAGATGAGAAAATCTCATCGTAGTCAACTTCCTTGAACTTGTGAAAAAATCTTCGCCACAAGTCGAGCTTCATAGACGGTGACATTACCGTCCACGTCCGTCTTCTTCTTAAAGATCCATTTATCTCAATGGCTTGCCGATCATCGGGCAAGTCCATCAAAGTACATGCTTTGTGTTGATACATGGATCCTATCTCGGATTTCATGTCTTCTAACCATTTGTCGGAACATGGGCCCACCATCGCTTCTTCATAGCTCGTAGGTTCATTGTTGTCTAGCAACATGACCTTCAAGACAGGATTACGTACCACTCTGAAGCAGTACACATCCTTGTCGACCTACGAGGTTTGGTAGTGACTTGATCCGAAGTTTCATGATCACTATCATAAGCTTCTACTTCAATTGGTGTAGGTGCCACAGGAACAACTTCCTGTGCCCTGCTACACACTAGTTGAAGTGACAGTTCAAAAACCTCATCAAGTCCCCACCATCCTCCCACTCAATTCTTTCGAGAGAAACTTTTCTCGAGAAAGGACCCGTTTCTAGAAACAATCTATTTTGCTTCCGGATCTGAGATAGGAGGTATACCCAACTGTTTTGGGTGTCCTATGAAGATACATTTATCCGCTTTGGGTTCGAGCTTATCAACCTGAAACTTTTTCACATAAGCGCCGCAACCCCAAACTTTTAAGAAACGACAACTTAGATTTCTCCAAACCATAGTTCAAACGGTGTCGTCTCAACAGAGTTACGTGGTGCCCTATTAAAGTGAGTGCGGTTGTCTCTAATGCCTAACCCATGAACCATAGTGGTAATTCGATAAGAGACATCATGGTACGCACCATATCCAATAGGCTGCAACTATGATGTTCGAACACACCATCACACTATGGTGTTCCAGGCGGTATTAATTGTGAAACAATTTGCACAATGTCTTAATTGCGTGCCAAAGCTCGTAACTCAGACACTCATCTCTATGATCATATCATAGACATTTTATCCTCTTGTCATGATGATCTTCAACTTCACTCTGAAATTACTTGAACCATTCAATAATTCAGACTTGTGTTTCATCAAGTAAATATACTCAGTATGTACTCAAATCATCCGTGAAGTAAGAACATAACGATATCCACTGCGTGCCTCAGCACTCATTGGACCGCATACATCAAAATGTATTACTTCCAACAAGTTGCTTTCTTGTTCCATTTTACTGAAAACGAGGCTTTCAGTCATCTTGCCCATGTGGTATGATTTGCATGTCTCAAGTGATTCAAAATCAAGTGAGTCCAAACGGTCCATTTGCATGGAGTTTCTTCATGCATATACACCAATAGACATGGTTCGCATGTCTCAAACTTTTCAGAACGAGTGAGTCCAAAGATCCATCAACATGGAGCTTCTTCATGCATTTTATACCAATATGACTCAGTGCCACAAGTATGTGGTACTATCATTACTATCTTATATCTTTTGGCATGAATATGTGTATCACTACGATCGAGATTCAATAAACCATTCATTTTAGGTGCAAGACCATTGAAGGTATTATTCAAATAAACAGAGTAACCATTATTCTCTTTAAATGAATAACTGTATTGCGATAGACATAATCCAATCATGTCTATGCTCAACGCAAACGCCAAATAACATTTATTTAGGTTTAACACCAATCTCGATGGTAGAGGGAGCGTGCGATGCTTGATCACATCAACCTTGGAAACACTTCCAACACATATCGTCAGCTCACCTTTAGCTAGTCTCTGTTTATTCTGTAGCTTTTATTTCGAGTTACCAACACTTAGCAACTGAACCGGTATCTAATCCCCTGGTGCTACTAGGAGTACTAGTAAAGTACACATGTATATCCAATATACTTCCGTCGACCTTGCCTGCCTTCTTATCTACCAAGTATCTAGGGTGGTTCTGCTTTAGTGTCCGTTCCTCTCATTACAGAAGCACTTAGTCTCGGGTTTGGGTTCAACCTTGGGTTTTCACTAGAGCAGCAACTGTTTTGCTGTTTCATGAAGTATCCCTTCTTGCCCTTGCCCTTCTTGAAACTAGTGGTTTTACTAACCATCAACAAATGATGCTCCTACTTGACTTCTACTTTCGCGGTGTCAAACATCGTGAATACTTCAAGGATCATCATATCTATCCCTGATATGTTGTAGTTCATCACGAAGCTCTAGTAGCTTGGTGGCAATGACTTTGGAGAAACATCACTATCTCATCTGGAAGATTAACTCCCACTCGATTCAAGTGATTGTTGTACTCAGACAATCTGAGCACAAGCTCAACGATTGAGCTTTTCTCCCTTAGTTTGCAGGCTAAGAAAATCGTGGAGGTCTCATACCTCTTGACGTGGGCACGAGCCTGAAATCCCAATTTCAGCCCTCGAAACATCTCATATGTTCCGCGATGTTTCAAAATCGTCTTTGGTGCCTCAACTCTAAACCGTTTAACTGAACTATCACGTAGTTATCAAAATGTGTATGTCAAATGTTCGCAACATCCACACACGACGTTCGAGGTTCAGCACACTGAGCGGTGCATTAAGGACATAAGCCTTCTACGAAGCAACGAGGACAATCCTCAGTTTATGGACCCAGTCCGCATAATTGCTACTATCAACTCTCAACTAAATTTTCTCTAAGAACATATCTAAAACAGTAGAACTAAAGCGCGAGCTACGACATAATTTGCAAGAATCTTTTGACTATGTTCAGGATAATTAAGTTCATCTTATGAACTCCCACTCAGATAGACATCCCTCTAGTCATCTAAGTGATTACATGATCCGAGTCAACTAGGTCATGTCCGATCATCACGTGAGATGGACTAGTCATCATCGGTGAACATCTTCATGTTGATCGTATCTACCATACGACTCATGCTCGACCTCTCGGTCTCTTGTGTTCCGAGGCCATGTCTGTACATGCTAGGCTCGTCAAGTCAACCTAAGTGTTTCGCATGTGTAAATCTAGCTTACACCCGTTGTATGTGAATGTTAGAATTGTTAGGGAACGTTGCAGAAAATAAAAATTTTCCTACGGTTTCACCAAGATCCATCTATGAGTTCATCTAGCAACGAGTGATAGTAGTGCATCTACATACCTTTGTAGATCGCGAGTGGAAGCGTTCAAGAGAACGGGGTTGAGGGAGTCGTACTCGTCGTGATCCAAATCACCGATGACCAAGTGCCGAACGGACAACACCTCCGCGTTCAACACACATACGGAGCGGATGACGTCTCCTCCTTCTTGATCCAGCAAGGGGGAAGGAGAGGTTGATGAAGATCCAGCAGCACGACGGCGTGGTGGTGGATGCAGCAGGGTTCCGGCAGAGCTTCGCCGAGCTTCTGCGAGAGGGAGAGGTGTAGCAGGGGAGAGGGAGGCGCCAAAACTTCAGGGTGCGGCTGACCTCCATCCCCCCTCCTTTATATAGGCCCCCTGGGGGGGCGGCCCTAGGAGATGGCATCTCCAAGGGGGGGCGGCGGCCAGGGGGGTGGAGTGCCCCCCAAGGCAAGTGGAGGCGCCCCCACCCCAGGGTTTCCAACCCTAGGCGCAGGGGGGCCCAAGGGGGGGGGGCACCAGCCCACCAGGGGCTGGTCCCCTCCCCACTTCAGCTCACGGGGCCCTTCGGGATAGGTGGCCCCACCCGGTGGACCCCCGGGACCCTTCCGGTGGTCCCGGTACAATGCCGGTGACCCCCGAAACTCTCCCGATGGCCGAAACTGCACTTCCTATATATAATTCTTTACCTCCGGACTATTCCGGAACTCCTCGTGACGTCCGGGATCTCATCCAGGACTCCGAACAACTTTCGGTTTGCTGCATACTCATATTCATACAACCCTAGCGTCACCGAACCTTAAGTGTGTAGACCCTACGGGTTCGGGAGACATGTAGACATGATCGAGACGGCTCTCCGGTCAATAACCAACAACGGGATCTTGATACCCATGTTGGCTCCCACATACTCCTTGATGATCTCATCGGATGAACCACGATGTCGAGGATTTAAGCAACCCCGTATACAATTCCCTTTGTCAATCGGTACGTTACTTGCCCGAGATTCGATCACCGGTATCCCAATACCTCATTCAATCTCGTTACCGGCAAGTCACTTTACTCATATCGTAATGCATGATACCGTGACCAGACACTTGGTCACTTTGAGCTCATTATGATGATGCATTACCGAGTGGGCCCAGAGATACCTCTCCGTCATACGGAGTGACAAATCCCAGTCTCGATCCGTGTCAACCCAACAGACACTTTCGGAGATACATGTAGTGCACCTTTATAGTCACCCAGTTATGTTGTGATGTTTGGTACTCCCAAAGCACTCCTACGGTATCCGGGAGTTACACGATCTCATGGTCTAAGGAAAAGATACTTGACATTGGAAAAGCTCTAGCAAAACGAACTACACGATCTTGTGCTATGCTTAGGATTGGGTCTTGTCCATCACATCATTCTCCTAATGATGTGATCCCGTTATCAATGACATCTAATGTCCATAGTCAGGAAACCATGACTATCTGTTGATCAACGAGCTAGTCAACTAGAGGCTCACTAGGGACATATTGTGGTCTATGTATTCACACGTGTATTACGATTTCCGGATAATACAATTATAGCATGAATAAAAGACAATTATCATGAACAAGGAAATATAATAATAATCCTTTTATTATTGCCACTAGGGCATATTTCCAACAGTCTCCCACTTGCACTAGAGTCAATAATCTAGTTACATTGTGATGAATCGAACACCCATAGAGTTCTGGTGTTGATCATGTTTTGCTCGTGGAAGAGGTTTAGTCAACGGATCTGCGACATTCAGATCCGTATGTACTTTGCAAATATCTATGTCTCCTTCTTGAACATTTTCACGGATGGAGTTGAAATGACGCTTGATGTGCCTGGTCTTCTTGTGGAAACCTGGGCTCCTTAGCAAGGGCAATAGCTCCAGTGTTGTCACAGAAGAGAGTGATTGGCCCCGACGCATTGGGTATGACTCCTAGGTCGGTGATGAACTCGTTCATCCATATTGCTTCATGTGCTGCTTCCGAGGCTGCCATGTACTCTGCTTCACATGTAGATCCCGCCACGACGCTCTGCTTGCAACTGCACCAGCTTACTGCTCCACGATTCAACATATACATGTATCCGGTTTGTGACTTAGAGTCATCCAGATCTGTGTCGAAGCTAGCGTCGACGTAACCCTTTATGACAAGCTCTTCGTCACCTCCATAAACGAGAAACATGTCCTTTATCCTTTTCAGGTACTTCAGGATATTCTTGACCGCTGTCCAGTGTTCCTTGCCGGGATTACTTTGGTACCTTCCTACCAAACTTACGGCAAGGTCTACATCAGGTCTGGTACACAGCATGGCATACATAATAGATCCTATGGCCGAGGCATAGGGGATGACACTCATCTCTTCTTTATCTTTTGCCGTGGTCGGGCATTGAGCCGAGCTCAATCTCACACCTTGTAATACAGGCAAGAACCCTTTCTTGGACCGATCCATTTTGAACTTCTTCAAAATCTTATCAAGGTATGTGCTTTGTGAAAGACCTATGAGGCGTCTCGATCTATCCCTATAGATCTTGATGCCTAATATGTAAGCAGCTTCTCCAAGGTCCTTCATTGAAAAACACTTATTCAAGTAGGCCTTAATGCTGTCCAAAAGTTCTATATCATTTCCCATCAAAAGTATGTCATCTACAGATAATATGAGAAATGCTACAGAGCTCCCACTCACTTTCTTGTAAACGCATGCTTCTCCATAAGTCTGCATAAACCCAAACGCTTTGATCATCTCATCAAAGAGAATGTTCCAACTCCGAGATGCTTGCACCAGTCCATAAATGGATCACTGGAGCTTGCATACCTTGTTAGCATTCTTAGGATCGACAAAACCCTCCAGCTGCATCATATACAGTTCTTCCTTAAGATAGCCGTTAAGGAATGCTATTTTGACATCCATTTGCCATATCTCATAATCATAGTATGCGGCAATTGCTAACATGATTCGGACGGACTTCAGCTTCGCTACGGGAGAGAAAGTCTCATCGTAGTCAACCCCTTGAACTTGCCGATAACCCTTAGCGACAAGTCGAGCTTTATAGATGGTAATATTACCATCCGCGTCTGTCTTCTTCTTAAAGATCCATTTGTTTTCTACCACTCGCCGATCATCGGGCAAGTCTGTCAAAGTCCATACTTTGTTTTCATACATGTATTCTATCTCGGATTGCATGGCTTCTAGCCATTTGTTGGAATCTAGGCCCGCCATCGCTTCTTCATAGTTCGAAGGTTCACCGTTGTCCAACAACATGATTTCCAGGACAGGGTTGCCATACCACTCTGGTGTGGAACGTGTCCTTGTGGACCTACGAAGTTCAGTAGCAACTTGATCCGAAGTACCTTGATCATCATCATTAATTTCCTCTCCAGTCGGTGTAGGCACCACAGGAACATTTTCCTGAGCTGCACTACTTTCCGGTTCAAGAGGTAGTACTTCATCAAGTTCTACTTTCCTCCCACTTACTCTTTTCGAGAGAAACTCTTTTTCCAGAAAGGATCCGTTCTTGGCAACAAAGATCTTGCCTTCGGATCTAAGGTAGAAGGTATACCCAATGGTTTCCTTAGGGTATCCTATGAAGACGCATTTTTCCGACTTGGGTTCGAGCTCTTCAGGTTGAAGTTTCTTGACATAAGCATCGCATCCCCAAACTTTTAGAAACGACAGCTTAGGTTTCTTCCCAAACCATAATTCATACGGTGTCGTCTCAACGGATTTAGATGGTGCCCTATTTAAAGTGAATGTAGCTGCCTCTAGAGTGTATCCCCAAAATGATAGCGGTAAATCGGTAAGAGACATCATAGATCGCACCATATCCAATAGAGTGCGATTACGATGTTCGGACACACCATTACGTTGAGGTGTTCCAGGCGGCATGAGTTGTGAAACGATTCCACATTTTCTTAAGTGCGTACCAAATTCGTGACTTAAATATTCTTCTCCACGATCTGATCGTAAGAATTTTATCTTTCGGTCACGTTGATTCTCTACCTCGTTCTGAAATTCCTTGAACTTTTCAAAGGTCTCAGACTTGTGTTTAATCAAGTAGACATACCCATATCTACTCAAGTCATCAGTGAGAGTGAGAACATAACGATATCCTCCGCGAGCCTCAACGCTCATTGGACCGCACACATCGGTATGTATGATTTCCAATAAGTTGATTGCTCGCTCCATTGTTCCGGAGAATGGAGTCTTGGTCATTTTGCCCATGAGGCATGGTTCGCATGTGTCAAATGATTCATAATCGAGAGACTCTAAAAGTCCATCAGCATGGAGCTTCTTCATGCGCTTGACACCAATGTGACCAAGGCGGCAGTGCCACAAGTATGTGGGACTATCGTTATCAACTTTACATCTTTTGGTATTCACACTATGAATATGTGTAACATTACATTCGAGATTCATTAAGAATAAACCATTGACCATCGGGGCATGACCATAAAATATATCTCTCATATAAATAGAACAACCATTATTCTCGGATTTAAATGAGTAGCCATCTCGCATTAAACGAGATCCAGATACAATGTTCATGCTCAAACTTGGCACTAAATAACAATTATTAAGGTTTAAAAGTAATCCCGCAGGTAAATGTAGAGGTGCGTGCCGACGGCGATCACATCGACCTTGGAACCATTCCCGACGCGCATCGTCACCTCGTCCTTCGCCAGTCTCCGCTTATTCCGCAGCTCCGGCTGTGAGTTACTAATATGAGCAACGACACCGATATCAAATACCCAGGAGTTACTACGAGTACTGGTAAGGTACACGTCAATTACATGTATATCAAATATACCTTTAGTATTGCCGGCCTTCTTGTCCGCTAAGTATTTGGGGCAGTTCCGCTTCCAGTGACCCTTCCCTTTGCTATAAAAGCACTCAGTCTCAGGCTTGGGTCCATTCTTTGACTTCTTCCCGGCAACTGGCTTACCGGGTGCGACAATATCCTTGCCGTCCTTCTTGAAGTTCTTCTTACCCTTGCCCTTCTTGAACTTAGTGGTTTTATTGACCATCAACACTTGATGTTCCTTCTTGATTTCTACCTCTGCTGACTTCAGCATTGAAAATACTTCAGGAATAGTTTTCACCATCCCCTGCATATTGTAGTTCATCACAAAGCTCTTGTAGCTCGGTGGGAGCGACTGAAGGATTCTGTCAATGACCGCCTCATCCGGGAGGTTAATGTCTAGGTGGGACAGGCGGTTGTGCAACCCAGACATTTTGAGTATGTGCTCACTGACAGAACTATTTTCCTCCATCTTACAACTATAGAACTTGTCGGAGACTTCATATCTCTCGACCCGGGCATGAGCTTGGAAAACCATTTTCAGCTCCTCGAACATCTCATATGCTTCGTGTCACTCAAAACTCTTTCGGAGCCCCGGTTCTAAGCTGTAAAGCATGCCGCACTGAACGAGGGAGTAATCATCAGCACGTGACTGCCAAGCGTTCATAACGTCTTGGTTCTCTGGGATGGGTGCTTCACCTAGCGGTCCTTCTAGGACATATGCTTTCTTGGCAGCTATAAGGATGATCCTCAGGTTCCGGACCCAGTCTGAATAGTTGCTGCCATCATCTTTTAGCTTGGTTTTCTCTAGGAACACGTTGAAGTTCATGTTGACATGAGCGTTGGCCATTTGATCTACAAGACATATTTTGCAAAGATTTTAGACTAAGTTCATGATAATTAAATTCATCTAATCAAATTGTTTAATGAACTCCCACTCAGATTAGACATCCCTCTAGTCATCTAAGTGTTACACGATCCGAGTCGACTAGGCCGTGTCCGATCATCACGTGAGACGGACTAGTCATCATCGGTGAACATCTCCATGTTGATCGTATCTTCCATACGACTCATGTTCGACCTTTCGGTCTCTGCGTTCCGAGGCCATGTCTGTACATGCTAGGCTCGTCAAGTTAACCCTAAGTGTTTTTGCATGTGTAAAACTGTCTTACACCCGTTGTATGTGAACGTAAGAATCTATCACACCCGATCATCACGTGGTGCTTTGAAACGACGAACTTTAGCAACGGCGCATAGTTAGGGGGAACACTTTCTTGAAATTATCATAAGGGATCATCTTATTTACTACCGTCGTTCTAAGTAAACAAGATGCATAAACATAATAAACATCACATGCAATTATATAGTAGTGACATGATATGACCAATATCATATAGCTCCTTTGATCTCCATCTTTGGGGCTCCATGATCATCTTTGTCACCAGCATGACACCATGATCTCCATCATCATGATCTCCATCATCGTGTCTCCATGAAGTTGCTTGCCAACTATTACTTCTACTACTATGGCTAACAGTTTAGCAATAAAGTAAAGTAATTACATGGCGTTAAATCATTGACACGCAGGTCATACAATAATTAAGACAACTCCTATGGCTCCTGCCGGTTGTCATACTCATCGACATGCAAGTCATGATTCCTATTACAAGAATATGATCTCATACATCACAATATATCATCCATCATTCATCACAACTTTTGGCCATATCACATCACAAGGCAATTGCTGCAAAAACAAGTTAGACGTCCTCTAATTGTTGTTGCCTCTTTTACGTGGCTGCAATAGGGTTCTAGCAAGAATGTTTTCTTACCTACGAAAAAAGCCACAACGTGATTTGTCAACTTCTATTTACCCTTCATAAGGACCCTTTTTCATCGAATCCGCTCCAAGTAAAGTGGGAGAGATAGACACCCGCTAGCCACCTTATGCAACTAGTGCATGCCAGTCGGTGGAACCTGTCTCACGTAAGCATACGTGTAAGGTCGGTCCGGGCCGCTTCATCCCACAATACCACTGAAGCAAAATAAGACTAGTAGCGGGAAGAAAGTTGACAACATCTACGCCCACAACAGATTTGTGTTCTACTCGTGCAATAGAGAACTACGCATAGACCTAGCTCATGATGCCACTGTTGGGGAACGTTGCAGAAAATAAAAAATTTCCTACGGTTTCACCAAGATCCATCTATGAGTTCATCTAGCAACGAGTGATAGTAGTGCATCTACATACCTTTGTAGATCGCGAGCGGAAGCGTTCAAGAGAACGGGGTTGAGGGAGTCGTACTCGTCGTGATCCAAATCACCGATGACCAACTGCCGAACGGACAGCACCTCCGCGTTCAACACACGTACGGAGCGGATGACGTCTCCTCCTTCTTGATCCATCAAGGGGGAAGGAGAGGTTGATGAAGATCCAGCAGCATGACGGCGTGCTGGTGGATGCAGCAGGGTTCCGACAGAGCTTCGCCGAGCTTCTGCGAGAGGGAGAGGTGTAGCAGGGGAGAGGGAGGCGCCAAAACTTCAGGGTGCGGCTGCCCTCCCTCCCCCCTCCTTTATATAGCCCCCCTGGGGGGGCGCCGGCCCTAGGAGATGGCATCTCCAAGGGGGGGCGGCGGCCAGGGGGGTGGAGTGCCCCCCAAGGCAAGTGGAGGCGCCCCCCCACCCCATGGTTTCCAACCCTAGGCGCAGGGGGGCCCAAGGGGGGCGCACCAGCCCACTAGGGGCTGGTCCCCTCCCCACTTCAGCCCACGGGGCCCTCCGGGATAGGTGGCCCCACCCGGTGGACCCCCGGGACCCTTCCGGTGGTCCCGGTACAATGCCGGTGACCCCCGAAACTCTCCCGATGGCAGAAACTGCACTTCCTATATATAAATCTTTACCTCTGGACTATTCTGGAACTCCTCGTGACGTCCAGGATCTCATCCGGGACTCCGAACAACTTTCGGTTTGCAGCATACTCATATTCATACAACCCTAGCGTCACCAGACCTTAAGTGTGTAGACCCTACGGGTTTGGGAGACATGTAGACATGACCGAGACGGCTCTCCGGTCAATAACCAACAGCGGGATCTGGATACCCATGTTGTCTTCCACATACTCCTCGATGATCTCATCGGATGAACCACGATGCTGAGGATTTAAGCAACCCCGTATACAATTCCCTTTGTCAATCGGTACGTTACTTGCCCGAGATTCGATCGTCGGTATCCCAATACCTCGTTCAATCTCGTTACCGGCAACTCACTTTACTCGTATCGTAATGCATGATCCCGTGACCAGACACTTGGTCACTTTGAGCTCATTATGATGATGCATTACCGAGTGGGCCCAGAGATACCTCTCCGTCATACGGAGTGACAAATCCCAGTCTCGATCCGTGTCAACCCAACAGACACTTTCAGAGATACCTGTAGTGCACCTTTATAGTCACCCAGTTACGTTGTGACAGTTGGTACACCCAAAGCACTCCTACGGTATCCGGGAGTTACACGATCTCATGGTCCAAGGAAAAGATACTTGACATTGGAAAAGCTCTAGCAAAATGAACTACACGATCTTGTGCTATGCTTAGGATTGGGTCTTGTCCATCACATCATTCTCCTAATGATGTGATCCCGTTATCAATGACATCTAATGTCCGTAGTCAGGAAACCATGACTATCTGTTGATCAACGAGCTAGTCAACTAGAGGCTCACTAGGGACATATTGTGGTCTATGTATTCACACGTGTATTACGATTTCCGGATAATACAATTATAGCATGAAGAGAATTATCATGAACAAGGAAATATAATAATAATCCTTTTATTATTGCCTCTAGGGCATATTTCCAACAAGAATCTATCACACCCGATCATCACGTGGTGCTTCGAAACGACGAACTTTCACAATGGTGCACAGTTAGGGGGAACACTTTCTTGAAATTTTAGTGAGGGATCATCTTATTTACTACCGTAGTTCTAAGCAAATAAGATGCATAAACATGATAAACATCACATGCAATCAAAAAGTGACATGATATGGCCAATATCATTTTGCTCCTTTTGATCTCCATCTTCGGGGCTCCATGATCATCATCGTCACCGGCATGACACCATGATCTCCATCATCATGATCTCCATCATCGTGTCTCCATGAAGTTGTCTCGCCAACTTATTACTTCTACTACTATGGCTACCGGTTAGCAATAAAGTAAAGTAATTACATGGCGTTGTTCAATGACACACATGTCATATAATAAATAAAGACAACTCGTATGGCTCCTGCCGGTTGTCATACTCATCGACATGCAAGTCGTGATTCCTATTACAAGAACATGATCAATCTCATACATCACATATCATTCATCACATTCTTCTTGGGCATATCACATCACATAGCATACCCTGCAAAAACAAGTTAGACGTCCTCTAATTTTTGTTTGCATGTTTTACGTGGCTGCTATGGGTTTCTAGCAAGAACGTTTCTTACCTACGCAAAAGCCACAACGTGATATGCCAATTGCTATTTACCCTTCATAAGGACCCTTTTCATCGAATCCGATCTGACTAAAGTGGGAGAGACTGGCACCCGCTAGCCACCTTATGCAACAAGTGCATGTCATTCGGTGGAACCTGTCTCACGTAAGTGTACGTGTAAGGTCGGTCCGGGCCGCTTCATCCCACAATGCCGCTGAATCAAGATTGGACTAGTAACGGTAAGCATATTGAACAAAATCAATGCCCACAACTACTTTGTGTTCTACTTGTGCATAGAATATACGCAATAGACCTAGCTCGTGATGCCACTGTTGGGGAATGTAGCAGAAATTCAAAATTTTCCTATGTGTCACCAGGATCTATATATGGAGAAACCAACAACGAGGGGAAAGAGAGTGCATCTACATACCCTTGTAGATCGCTAAGAGGGAGCGTTCAAGAGAACGGGGTTGAAGGAGTCATACTCGTCGTGATCCAAATCACCGGAGATCCTAGTGCCGAACGGACGGCACCTCGGTGTTCAACACACGTACATTCCGGTGACGTCTCCCATGCCTTGATCTAGCAAGGAGAGAGGGAGAGGTTGAGGAAGACTCCATCCAGCAGCAGCACAACGACGTGGTGGTGATGGAGGAGCGTGGCAATCCTGCAGGGCTTTGCCAAGCACCGCGGGAGAGGGGGAGGACTTGGGAGAAGGGGAGGGCTGCGCCAGAACTTAGTGCCGGCTGCCCTCCCACCCCTCCACTATTTATAGGTGGGGAGAGAGGGGGGCCGCCCCCCTAGATCCCATCTAGGGTTGGGGGCGGCGGCCAGGGGGGAGGAGTGCCTCCCAAGTCAAGTGGAGGCCCTCCCCTTTAGGGTTTCCCCTCTCCCATGCGCATGGGCCTTGGGGGGGGCTGGTGCCCTTGGCCCATTAAGGCTAGGGCGCCCCCTTACAGCCCATGCTGCTGTATTGGACGTGGTGGAACATTTTCCGGACCTCCGGACCCCTCCGGAATCTTCCGGAACCTTCCGGAAGCTTCCCGGTACAATACCGGAAAAAACCAAACTTTTCGCGGAACCCGAACAACAACTTTCCATATATAAATCTTTACCTCCGGACCCTTCCGGAACTCCTCGTGACGTCCGGGATCTCATCCGGGACTCCGAACAACATTCGGTAACCACATACATCTATTCCCTATAACCCTAGCGTCATCGAACCTTAAGTGTGTAGACCCTACGGGTTCGGGAACCATGCAGACATGACCGAGACGTTCTCCGGTCAATAACCAACAGCGGGATCTGGATACCCATGTTGGCTCCCACATGTTCCACGATGATCTCATCTGATGAACCACGATGTCAAGGATTCGATCAATCCCGTATATAATTCCCTTTGTCTAGTGGTATTGTACTTCCCCGAGATTCGATCGTCGGTATGCCGATACCTTGTTCAATCTCGATACCGGCAAGTCTCTTTACTCGTTCCATAACACATCATCCCGTGATCAACCCCTTGGTCACATTGTGCACATTATGATGATGTCCTACCGAGTGGGCCCAGAGATACCTCTCCGTTAACCAGAGTGACAAATCCCAGTCTCGATTCGTGCCAACCCAACAGACACTTTTGGAGATACCCATAGCATACCTTTATAGCCACCCAGTTACGTTGTGACGTTTGGTACACCCAAAGCATTCCTACGGTATCTGGGAGTTGCACAATCTCATGGTCTAAGGAAATGATACTTGACATTATAAAAGCTTTAGCATAGGAACTACACGATCTTTGTGCTAGGCTTAGGATTGGGTCTTGTCCATCACATCATTCTCCTAATGATGTGATCCCGTTATCAACGACATCCAATGTCCATGGTCAGGAAACAATAACCATCTATTGATCAACGAGCTAGTCAACTAGAGGCTTACTAGGGACATGGTGTTGTCTATGTATCCACACATGTATCTGAGTTTCCTATCAATACAATTATAGCATGGATAATAAACGATTATCATGAACAAAGAAATATAATAATAATAACTAATTTATTATTGCCTCTAGGGCATATTTCCAACAATGTTATCCTGGGTATCCACCATGCTGGCAATAAGCTTAGCAAGCTGATTAGCTTTGTCCCGTTTGGCGCTAAAATCCTCCAACACTTGCTGTTGCACCCGACAGTATGCATCTGAATGCTCCAGGGACTTTCGCAGTCCTTCCGCTTCTTGTCGCAGCACAGCTGATCGATGTCTTTCATCTTGTAGTTGAGACTCAAGAAACCGAACTGATTTAGACAATGAGTTTGAATAGCTTGTGCAAGCGGTAGTGGCCAGTAACTCGAACACTAAACCAAGACATGACTTTGGGGTTGTCTCGCTGTCTTCAAGATAGTCTTCCTTAGCTATTTTATCAGCTTTGTTGGAGACCAACAAGGATGTGTCACTATCCTGAACTTTATCTGCATTACTTCCTTTACCATTGCTTAATAAGGCACTCTTCCCCAATATTCTGTCAGCATTCTAAAAGAAGAAACACGTAGACACATAACAAGTTTAGCATATACTAGTATATAAAACTCATTTCGGTGAACCAGTTCATTAGTAAGGTGGACAGGATTAAACTACCAAGTCTTCTATTGCCAAGTACTAGTACATAATAAAAGCATCAAACAAACATATATCTATGTCCTATGGTCACTGCATTGTCTTGCCAAATCAAAATAGAGACACGGTTCAAATCATATTAGTTCAAGACAAAGTAGCAGTGAAAGAATACAAAGCATGGGAAACTACACGGCACAACAAGATTTCAGATGGGTACCACAGGTCTACATGTACAACAACACTATTGGCTCTGTTGTGATGCTAGTAATGTGCATGATATGAAAGTCAACTGTATACACAATTGAAATTGAAATCAAAAGAGCTATTGATAAGAGCAAACCTGTTAAAGAAACCTGCGTGAACATACCTGATGTGCCATTGGAGTTTCGATTGGATCCTTCAATTTAAAAATAAGTTTGTATCAGTAAATACAGTGATACAAGAGCAAAGCAATCATAGTTAAAAAAGGCGCGCCTAAGTGAGCTCTTAAGCGCGCCTAGGCTCTAGGCGTTGGTAAAATGTATTGCGCATAACTACGCTTAATCTGTGCATAACTGCGCATAAGCATGCACTTTGGTCAGTAAAGTGCAAGGCGGTGGCAAAACGCACAATTAACGCCTAGCGCTTTTTTGAACTATGATGGCAATGGAATCTTAAATTAGAACAGTTGTTCTTCAGGTTTAGGCACTTGTTCTACATGAACAGAGTATAGTAAGACGCAAGGATATAATACTTAAAAATAGAAAATGAGCTCATAGACCTTACCACCTTCTTGATTCGGGACCAGTATAGAACAAGGCGTTCCCAGTCATCGTCCAATAAATGTGTCTCAGGAGAACATAAGGTAATTTGATGAGTTTCTTTGCCGGTGAAGTACGTTTTCTTCAGGTAATTCTGATACTGCCACCAAGCATTCTTGAAGATAGCAGAGGTATTAGCACAGGTTACCTCATCCTGAGTTTCCAAATCGGTCCTTCTCTATAGAGAAAAATGGGAAAAATTTGTTGTATTATAACCATCATGGAGGTAGGATGTATGGGACGAAGCAAAGTAATTGCCACGAATAACATTACTTACACATAACTCCTGGACAAACACCTGCAACTGGCATTTTCCTTCATCTTCAGTATAATATTTCCAAGATGGGAAGATACACACATACGATTTAACAACATCAAATGCGATAGATGCTAAACTACGACTGGCTGGTTGTGCTTCCTCCATAGGAATAGGCATACTAACTGGTGGAGTTGGGGTTCGCCGTGATAGTACTGGCCCTTTGGGCACTGGAGCTGCCTTACTAACTGCTCTTGTTTGGGAGCTCTATGGTGGAGATGGTGTTGTGTCAACAGGAACTGGGTTACTAGCAGCTGGGGTTGGGGTTAGATTGGGTGAAGTTGGTTCTTTGTCCATCGCAGTAGGGGTACAATCTGCAAGAGTTTGGGTTATGTGTGGTAGGGCTGGTTCTTGTGCATGTACAACTGGGGTGCTATCTCCACCAAGAGGTAGCACTGTTTTATTTGAAGACCGTGTTTTTATTCCGCTAGATACTGGCATCACCCGCTCCAATTCAAATGGCTGATAAACAGGAAACATAGTTGAATGTACAGACATTGTATGAGAGACAGATACAATAGAAAGTGTGGAAAAAAGAGGGCATGAAATAGTTGACATGTATATTGTTTAACTAAAACAGATAGTATGACATAATTTCACATATATGATGTCTATCTAAACTGGATAGCATAGCATAACATAATTCAAAGATATGATGAATAACTAAACAAGATCACATGACATAATTCACCTACATGTTATCTAAGTAATCAGGATCGCATCATTTAATTCACATATGTGATTTATATGCTAAACAGAGGGCATTCGATATGATGTCTGAACTAAGAACATGGTGTTGAATATTGGGTATATGATGTCTAAACTATGCAATGCAAGACATCGTATGCATGATATGAGCAGTATAACCGTGCCAAGTTAGAGCATACACCTCAGTAGGGGAATAGGACTGGTCATCTGTCTCTGAATCCATCTCTGAGGAGCTATCGGGACCCAACAAGGGATCTGCTTCGACAGGTAGCACTGTCTGCTCTGAAGGCCTTGTTTTCACTCCAGATTTTTCCATCTCCCACCCAAATGGCTGATTTACAGGAAGAGTAGTTTATTGCATGAATAATTGAATAGTAGAGTGCCATTGGAAAATTCCCTATTGCTATGTTTTTCCGTTGAACCAAAATAGCCCTAATGGACTGACGTGAATGTATAGTAATAAGTGATGCAACAAGTGTACAACCTCTTTGCCGTAGCCATGTCGACCTCAGCATCATTGGGTTGGTCGCTGTAGCAGTTGAGGCAGAGGTGGCTGTCAGAGGTGTGGAGGAAGATCTAAGGAATCTGTAGACGGCGTCCAGCGCACTGCTCTATTGTGATGGATCGTTCTATTGTTGGAGCAGCTCCGGTGAGCCGTAAGACGTCAAGGCTGAAGCAGCACAAGACAGACATCGTCAATATCAAGTGGGATTCTAATAGCATCTCCAATATATGATGTAAAATGGATGTAAAATTAACATCACCAAAAACCACCTGACTACAACAGATGAGGTAAAAACTGTTGACTCTGAACTTAACTATCGAAACTGAAATTTACTGTGGAATCTGAATGCTACTATCGAAACTGAACGCAATGGTAGCAGAGAGGCACTTGACATGTAGTTGAGGGAGGGCCTGCAATTCATCTTCAACCTGCACCCCCCTGATCCACCAGCCACCACCGGCCGAACCGCCGGCCCCAGCGCCGCCTCGCCGGCCTGAAACAACTCGCCACCGCCGCCCCGACCAGCCCTCTAGGCCCCCCGCCCCCACCCTGAACCCTAAGATAGATAGTGGGGTACCTCTCCGGCGAGCCCCCGTCCCCACTGCGGGTGGTTCTTCCTTAACTCCGG
>NC_041389.1:12786243-12804858 GCF_002162155.2 Triticum dicoccoides | reverse complement strand
GACCCAAGAGTCGATTCAGTCGACTGAAGTGTGGCTTAATCGGACCAGAGCAGTAACACGAGCGAGGGGGAGAGCAGCAACAACAGCTAGGCGAGCGAGCGATCGAGCGAGAGCCCGAGCAGCAGCAACAACGCAAGCGAGCGAGCGAGAGCCGGAGTAGCAGCAGCAGATCCGGCTGGTATGGCCGCCGCCGCCGAAGGGGCCTCGCACTGGGGGAGAGCCGCCATGGAGATGTCGCCCGCGGCGCCGGCTTCAAGGTAGCCGCTCCATGGGGGTGCAGGATGGAGCACCGTCGGTGCCGGGAGGTCGAGTTAAGGAGAAGGTGCGATGCGATGAGTGTACAACCTCTTTGGTGGCGCCGAGTAGGCCTCGGCTTCGTCTGAGGAGTCGGTGAGGATGCTGCGGTTCCGGTGGAGCAGGTTAAGGCGACGCTGTGGGGATGGAGCAGCCGCGACCCGTGATAGACGAGGCGATCATCGGAGTAGCTCCTTGGAGGTGGAGGACGGGGCGGCTGAACAGGCTGGACGGCGAGATGGATGACGGGTCCTCATCCGGGGAGGTGGACGAGGGACGTCGAGCTGTTGCGGTGGACGACGTCGTCGGGGAAGAGGCTCTGGCTGGGCAGCGGTGACGTGGAGGACGGAGGAGGGTGGGGTTTCGCGGCTGGAGCGGAAAGGTTATGGCGGCCTAGGATTTCGAATGGCGAAAAGGGGGCGATGGGAGGGGGTGAAGCATGACTTAGGGACGCGCTTGTCCAAAATGTAGGGTGTGTTACAAAAGTACCCCCCACCGATTTGAACTAGCGGCCCTTTTGGCTCAGGGTTAGAAGGGGGATTTCGCATGTCGGGATTTGGCAGCTGGAGGGAGTTTTCACGCGCGTTGTAATTTCGGGATAGCAAGGCGCGGGTTGTGAATGTGCCACTTTTGGGAGCACGATATCTGAATTTTCGGGATATAACAAGACGCGGATTGAATTTTAGGGACAAGCCTAACGTGTACTAATATTGTACTTGTACGTACCAAATCAATTCACACTTCCCTCAACCAAAAAGAAAACAAAAAAAATAAAACTATTCACACCACACAAAGAGAGAGTCTTGCCCCGTTTTACTGTACAAATGCTATTCAAAGCTACTCCCTCCTTCCATCTATATAGGGCCTAATGCATTTTTCGATGCTAACTTTGACCAAATATTAGAGCAATGATATATGAGATGCAACTTACACAAAGCACACCGTTAACTTCGTCTGTGAAAGGTTCTTTCAATGATATAACTTTCACATTGTGCATGTCATGTACTATTAATCTTGTCAATAGTCAAAGGCGGTCTTAAAAATCTCATTACACCCTATATAGATGGAAGGAGGGAGTATGAATCCATGTTATGTCCGATTAAATTTTTTCGCTTGCTGTATAATGCATGTAACCTACTGATACCAACATTTTAGTGCATTCCAAATGTCTATACTACCGCTGCAATTCGAACTAAATTTGAATTCGTTTCTCTATTTCAATAAGAATCTACAATCATGATTGTTGCCAACTTCAACCATCATTCGTGTATTACCTTAATAACACACCACATGATTACTATAGAGATAGATATGAACTATGTGTACTACATGAACTCGAATTCTATTTTTTGAATACACTTGATGTTGATTCCAAATAATAGTACATTTGATGTACTAACTATATATTCATAATCTAAACCATGTTCCATACATACACCGTGTTTATCACACAAAGTATAGTGCCCCGCCCCCTACGTTATGACAAGTATTTAGACCTGAGTTGCAAAAGCCACACATTAGCCCAAATTATAATCAATGTTCTACATTATGATATCTTCTTCAAGTATCCGTATCCACCTTTTTATAATGAATTATGATGTTTGTTCGTCTTTTACACCTTCACAATCCTCTTCTATTTGTAGCTAGCTAGCGCTAACTTTCTATCGTGCATGCACACGCCCGCCCCCCTCACACACCCTTAGCGTCCCCTCCATCGCGCACGTTCATTATTTCTCTTTAGGTCGTCCACTAGCGGTGTGTGTAGGCCCCCGGCTCCTTCTTTCTGGCACACACCGGTCGATATACCTCTCTAGCCAAGTGTGCCTACAACAAACGCATATATACTTCCCCTCTTCTCTTCTCACCGTCCATGCCCCCATATGTCCAATACGATTCCACGCAGGTGCACACTCCCGGCCCTCTTTTCATTAATCACATGCTCGCACACTCCTCCCCCCTCGACATGGTAGGCCTCTCGCACCACCTCCTAGCCACACCCTCTCCCCCTGTCTGCCTCTCCGGACCTTATTTTCTTCTAACACATGCAGGCGTGTATATGAACTGATCTCCCTACATATAGCCAGGTCAACTATAATTCGTTTTCACCAAGCACCAATACACTTACCTCGCTAGTTATGTCTCTCCTTTTCTCGGACACACAACGGTTGATCTTCCTATGTAGTTACGCATGCTTACCACAACCATATCTTTTCCCCTCATCATCCTTGAATACCTCTCGACCCGTCTCTCACATGCACGTGCATAGACAGACAGACATCCCCCACCCTCTCTTATTGATATTGCACTCATACCCTCCGTTTGTCTAGCAGGCCTCTCCCACCATTTGTGAGACGCCACTCCACCACCAACCCTCCGACGCTCTACCTTTGTCTTTTTCCCAACCTTATTCCTCTGCTACACATATCCATGGATGTCGATCGATCTTCCTCAATACATAGCTAGGTCTCTCTCCTTCCCCACACATATACTAGTCAACCGGTCTCTCCCCCCCCCCCACACACACCGATAGTCGAATGTTCTAGGTAGGTATCCATGCCACGGAGAAGAACTGCACCTCTGCCCTCTCAAATTCCAGTAGGCCAACCGCCCTGTATCTTTGACGGGGCAAACACAAATTCGATGGCACTCTTTATCGATCGCGCAGCCACACACTTCATCCATGTTTTCAATTCTATCGATATCTCACGTCCATGACTCTGTTTCACACACATTGCATATGTTACGTTTTTTTGATTGAGATATCATCAACACATTGCCTCTGTTTCGCACAAACCATCTCTCTCACACCCACCCACGTACATACCTGCACCTAAAGAAGAAGTGCACGCAGGACGCACGTACTCATGTCTCGTTCCCGGACACACCCGCGCCGGTACATGGTGGAGTTTGTTTCTGTATGAAAAGGCAGCTCACATGATAATTTGACGCGTGTAGCGGTTGTTTACTCAAAGGAGGGTCGGGTACCACGCCTAGAATATAAAATGATTGCCGTGGGGAAAATGGAAAAATGGGTTTGTCTCTCGTGAGTCTCGTCACACAATCTCACACAAGGCCACCGTGGCCTCTCTCTCTCAGCGTTGGTCAGTGATCCGGCCGCATCCCGTCCGCCGGCGGAAAGGGAGGATGTGCATCATCTCTCCGTTCGATGGCGTTGAGGCAGCTCGTCCCGATCTGCGGTACCCGCCGTTCTCTCTGACCAAGCTTCGGCGCGGTAGGGCCTTCACCACTTGCTCGCTGCCGCAGTATGGGCAGATCCCGGCCGCCGGCGCCCTCCTAGTAACATCCCGACGACCCTCAGGTACAGCTTCCTCCGGCCTTGCTCCACTGCCCATCTTCCCACGTTGCTGCATGTGGATCTTCTTTAGTTGTTTGCTTAAATCGTATCTCGGCCGGCGTAGTTTCCATCTTGCAATCTCGTCCTCAAACCATTTTTGATAAACCACCATGTGCTATCTTTCCCTTTTTACATGGAACATGCTTCTTTTTTGTCGGCGTATGTGTCTTCAACTCGTGTTATTGGGCAGTAATTGTTTCCTTTCGACCTCCTTTTGCAAACAGGGCTATCCATTTTCACCTTGTTGCTATTGCGACCTTTTGGTGAACTGCACAAATCACTTTTCTGAAGAGTGTTTTGTGCAGTTCCGCCAAAATGTCACACATGCAACGTTTTTACATTTCTGTGGGACTGCGGAAAGGGAGATTGGTTTTGCTATCCTCCTCATCAACTCCGTGCCTAATCTTCTCCAACAAGAAGTTAGTCCTAAAGAGAGATCGTAGAGGTGATCGGCTTCTATTTATGTGTGTTATGTTTCATCATCTAGTTCCACTATTATTGTAATCACACTGACTGGATATCTTTGCAAACAGGGATAGTCCGCCCGATTTTAGTGGAGCTGCACAAAATGATCGGATTGTGGTGTCCTTCATACACCTATTTTTGGCTAAAGAGCTGGGTGAAACTAGCCGCCAAGCAATGAACACTGTGCCAAGGAAATGGAGCCATGCCTATGAACAACATCGATCAATTATAATTTTTTCTTTATTTGTACACCTTCTCACAACTTTGTCTTCAGTTGTGATGTGAATATTGGTGCTGATCTGCGAACTATTGAGATGCATTAGCCATGGTAGTTTCATTTGTATTTGATGGAATGTTGTAACGAGATAATCTCGAGGCAAGACACATGAATCCTAAGTTGAAACCTTTTTTTCCTGCGGGAACCAGAGTTGAAACCTTCATAGCATCACAGTACAATTTCATCAAAATTATGCGTACATATAAATAAATCCCGAAGGATTGATAGCAATGCCCGAAACAATTCAACTTCGTTTCGCCGACATGTTGGACATCCTTCATCCGGCTCCACCTACCATGCAGCAATATTGAGTGCACAACACAACTTCAGGGAAAGATTCACCCCGGTCGTTGCGCTGCAGTAGTAATGACTAGTGAGCAGTCAAATCACAGAGCCCCACCTTCGCCACAGTAAGTTGCTCGAACGAAGCAACCATCATTTCTCTGTTCCTTGAATCTACTGGTACTCCTATATTCCCACAGTAATAAGTTGCTCGGGCGAATCAACCATCACTATATCTACTAACGTGTGATGACCACAGGAGCTATCCATTCAGATTGCATGTTAAAAAAATAAAGGTCGATAACTAATGCGGCAAACTTTCAAAAAAAAACTAATGTGGCACCTCGGGCCAGGCCAGATCGCATTTTGCACGAGAAATTACACACCATGTTTCATTGACATATGGCCCCGTTCCAACATATCAGTGAGATGACGGCGAGTAGTAGGAGTATTTCTGAACTGACGTGTAGGCCGGGGCGCCCCTTCGTGAACCGTGGCAAACTGGCAACCGTCCACCGACTCTTCGCCTTTCCCTCTCGATTTGGAACTGTTGTTGCACGCTCTTCCTCTCCCTCCTCCATTTTCCTTCAGCCCTTCACCCTTTTTTCTGCCATTATTCGATCGTCTTCTCCATGGAGGGAACATGATGGAAATGACCCCGTTATTCTTGCCCCGATCTGAAAGATGACGTGATGGAGGAACTCATTGATCGGTTCGACGTCATCACCTCGGCTAGCATGGCAGGTTCATTCAGGCCCATTCTTGACTCAACTAATAACATCATTACAAGGAACCCAAGAGTCAAGGAGCGGTTTGATCTCCCCTATCTTCTTCGCTGTGACCCCATGACTGGCGCCGTCACGACGGAGGCCTCGCCCTGTGCAATTTGATGCCGCTTGATAATGATATGTATGATGTTAAGATGCCATCGCTTGAGGGAAAGGCTTGGGCAGGCGCAAATGGAGATTGGGTTGTTTACATTGGGTCCAACTGCGAGTGGGAACTTGTGAATGTGTACACTTGTGACCGGGTTCCACTTCCAAAAATCTTAGCAGACTGCCCAGAGGTTGAGCACACCGGTATTGTACGCATGTTCAAATACAATCATGGTGACTATCTTCTACGGAAGATAGCAATTTCTCGAGTTCCCAACCGCTCTTGGAATTACAACAACTATGAAGTTGTCGCTATCTTCGACAAGCTTGTTGCCGACCTTGCTGGTTTCACTCGATGGATATTGCTCAAAAATCAGTTTCTGTACACAAATGAGTACTGTGATGCAATTGAATACGAGGGCCTTGTGTTTGCTGCCACCACTCGTGGCACTGTTTTTGCATGGAATCGTTGTTTCGGTACGTTTATCTTCCACCGTAATTATAACTGTTTCATCCACATGCATGCGGGTTAGCAAGTTTCCCTTTACTAATTAACCTTCTTCTTGTGTTTCCAAGGTCCTGCGAACATTCCACCACCTATACTTGAAGATTTTTATAACCAAGGGGGAGATGACGATGGTGATGATCACGAGCATGAGGACGAGCAGCGCCCATATACTATTTGGCGCCTGGCAACTAATTCCGATGGATCACCTCTTCTCGTGTGTATACAGCCCACTGATGATGTTATTGCTAAGGAAGCAGGTGTAGTCTCCCATGGTCGCACTCTCCGGACCTATTCCAACACCCGTTGCATGGTATTCGGGATGGATACTGGTGTGCTAGCGCCAACTCCGTCTCCTTGGTACAGAATTGATAGTCTTGGAGAAAACTCGCTCTTCCTTGGACAAAACTATCCAATGATGGTGAAAGGCGATCCAACTGCTGTTGACATAACGTTTCTACCATTTATGATAAGCAACTGTGTCTATACCTCGGATATTTGGGTGGTTCCCTACCCTGGTACTGATATAGTAGGCCGCTTCAGCCTGGATGATCAGTCCTGTGTTGGTCTCCAGATCGACAATGGATGGCCCGTCCCAGAGAATCACTTGTGGTTCAAAGCAAGCGTTTCCAGCGCCGAGGAATGGTTGAGTTGAAGTTCATTTCATTGCTTGTTATTTGTTGTGTGGTGAAAACTTTAGTATTTATAATGTATCCTTGTTGTCGATGTGGGTTGATGACCTGTTGTATGAAATAAAATGATATGCCTGTGATAAACTTACTAAATTTATGAATGGCTTTCGAGTCACTTCTGTGAGTGAGTGGTGCGACGAGGCAAAAATATATTTTCCAAATACATAATTGTACGTGCATTGCAACAGGTTATCGGACGAGGCCAATCAACAATAGTAGTACACTATTTGTACTAGCTTCACATGCTTCGCGCGTTGTGCGGGTGTTTTTACTGTAGCCATATTGTACTACGTAACCAGCACCTCGAATCCTCGATACTAGTAGTACTATATAGTAAGTAGTAGGAGTAGTAGGGTGGCATGGGCCAGAACAAGCATTCACGTCCAGGAGTACGACACACGCCACCAGCACGACTTCCATCTGAAACCATATTTCTTGGAGTCCGTGCTAGAGCAATCTCTTCAACCCTCATCGTTTCTCTAACTCAGCCATCGCACGACGGGTGAGGTGGGGTTTTGCCGATAGTCGGTTTCCTTAACTGCAGTCCCACTTGTAAGGCCAACTGCAACGCACGACCCCAAACGGACCTCCGTTTTGCATGAACTCCAACGATAATTTTGACTAGAAAAGCAAGACCAAAGAAAACAAGAACCACAAGAATACATTTTACTACTCCTGTAAGTTGGATTAGTGCCTTATCGATGCATTCATTGTTGATCTGCGGAGGCTCGATCTTGCGTGCTTCTTTCTTCTTCGAGTGTAAAGAAGTAGACATTGCTTCCTCGCATCTAGTCTCATGTCTAGCCTCTATTCTAGTACTCCCTCCGGTCTGTTTTTCTCTGCATCTAAGCAGCAACACGCATACCAAGTAGGAGTATCAACAAGTGCACTAATCTCATCTATAGCCTCTGTGCTAGCTAAAAGTGATAGAACATCTACTAAATTGCGTTCTATCAATATATGGATGTACTCTTCTTCCCAATACAAAAACTTTGCATCCATTCTACTCCCTCCGTTGCACAATACATGCCTTCTATTTGTCAAAATATATATGTATCTAGACATGTTTTAGTATATAGGTACATCTATTTTTGGACAAATGGAAGTCAAGTATTTTGGAATGGAGGGAGTACACAATAAATTTTTTAAGTTACCACAACTAGTCTAATCCGAGACCACAACCGAAGATTTGGTCGGGTTCTTCCTCCTTTTGCTGACACGTGGGACATCCATCATCCAGGTCGTGTCATGAAAGAAAATAGAGTGGTAGTTGAAGCCACGAGATGTGCATCTTGGGTTAAACTGTAAATAGAATCTTACTACTCTTGAGTAACTCCAAAAGCGGCCACCGAAGATCTTTCTTGGATTTATTTTCATCACCAGCACATCGAGGTGAAAGATGTGCAGGTTCAGTGGGTCCTCTTGCGTTTTCACTGACATGTGGGGCCGCATGTGAGCAAACAGATGATGAGCTCCGCGCGTCCGCTGGCTGGCTGAGAAGAGAGATAGAGGAGGGCTGAGCACGAACTGCAGGAAATTTGTTCTACGTAACCAGCACCTTGATATTCGCGTGTGGTTGTTTCTAGAATAAAAAAGGAGGTACCTCTACTTATGTTACTCCCACTACGCCTAGCCTAAGGTTAGTAGGTGACCTTGCGCTTGGCTCTTCGCCTCTTCCGGAAGTTGATGGTTCTACAGTAGTGCTTCTCGCAATCTGACACCAAATGAACTGCTACACGTCCATCGCTTGTAAGCAAAAGTTTCTCCTCGTGTTGCGAGCCACCGCGCATGCGTTGGCGGGGGAGAAGGCGTAATCAAGCTTCTCGTCGTTCTGCGAGTTGACGGGACACATTAAAGTTATTTACTAGTAGTATGTACTCTCTCCAAAAAGGGCTGACCATGTCATTGCTACCATCCCGTGCTCCGTCGTTGAGTATGTGCACTATTCACGTGCCATTCACGTGCCATCGAGGAGAAAAAAATATTGCGTAGGTGCCATCGAAGTGCACGACTCACTTACGGAAAAGGGTTTCCCCCCGCTTTCCCCCCCGCACGACTCACTTAAGCACTACTTATTTGATTATCTCCATTTTCTTGCATGACACGTGCACCTTGATGCTAGATGTCTCGCGTGTTGGGAAAAGGATGAACAAAGCTCACGTAAAAGAAAAGAGTTGAAGAGCATAGATTCCCGACGACCGAGGAGGAGCAAGGAACCTTGCGGTGGAGCGTCTGCAAGGAACCTTGCGCGTTTTCCCCTGTTTTTTGCCGCCTGCCCACCTATAAACAACTAAAAGAACATGAACTTTTTGCTAACCACTAGAAACGGTACATCAGGATGCTAAGTTGAAGATGTTTTATACTCCCTCCGTTCCCAAATATAAGTCTTTTTAGATATTTCAAAAAGGGACTACATACGAAACAAAATGAGTGAATCTACACTCTAAAATATGTACACAAGCCAACGCACTAACTCCATCCGATCCAACTCATGCACATACGCGCACAACATGGAGCACACAACGCACGTACACAAGACGTGCATGCACACACGCTCGGCCGCAGAATGCACGTGAATAACACATGCATGCGCACACACTCGGCTGCATGGAGGCGTGCGCCATCCGCGGCGACGTCCGGTTCGTCGTGCTACGGCGAAGCTCGCACGCAACAGCGCATACGCATCTCTTGCAGCACCTCTTTGCCGTCGTTGCTCAACTACTAGTCGGAGACGAAGACGACCACAACCTCGGCCTTAGAGCTAGCACCGATGGAAAAACACGCATGCTGCAGGCACACGAGCACATACGGAGTGCCCACGACGTGGTGGTGGTGCGTCCCCAGTCGCCTCTACTCCTTCTACGCACGTTGTCTACAAGGCTGCTGCATGCTAATGATGATGTGGGTGAGATGTTCTAGGACTCAGATGATGATGAGGAAAATTATGAGACACAAGGTGACGTACACCGTCAAGGTCCACGGTCAAGAGGGTGCTAGCAAGTGCTTAGATGTGCTTAGAGCAAGTACAATAGAGCTGCGTCAACGGGCTATAAGGAATAAACAGTAGTATATTTCTGCTTAGGCTAGTTGTAATGGGGAGTGTCATATACTTTTTTTGAAATGAAAGGTAGATGAGATTCTACCTTATATATTTCAAAACAGGCCAAGGCCTGGTGTTGGGGAACGTAGTAATTTCAAAAAAATTCCTACGCACACGCAAGATCATGGTGATGCATAGCAACGAGAGGGGAAAGTATTGTCCATGTACCCTCGTAGACCGAAAGCGGAAGCGTTATGACAACGCGGTTGATGTAGTCGTACGTCTTCACGATCCGACCGATCCAAGTACCGAACGTACGGCACCTCCGAGTTCAGCACACGTTCAGCTCGATGACGATCCCCGGACTCCGATCCAGCAGGGTGTTGGGGATGAGTTTCATCAGCACGACGGCGTGGTGACGATGATGATGTTCTACCGACGCAGGGCTTCGCCTAAGCACCGCAACAATATGACCGAGGTGGAATATGGTGGAGGGGGGCACCGCACACGGCTAAGGAACGATCACGAAGATCAACTTGTGTGTTATGGGTGCCCCCAACCCCCGTATATAAAGGAGGGAGGGGGAGGTGCGGCCGGCCCCTAGGGGTGCGCCTGGAGGAGTCCTACTCCCACCGTGAGTAGGACTCCCCCCTCTTGCCTTGTAGGAGAAGGAAAGGGGGAAGGGGAAAGAGGAAAGGGGGGCGCTGCCCCCCTTCTTTGTCCTATTCGGACTAGGGGGGGAGGGGGCACGCATCCTGCCCTAGCCGGCACTCCTCTTCTCCCTTAGGGCCCATGTAGGCCCATTAACCCTCGGGGGGGTTCCGACAACCCCTCGGTACTCCGGTAAAATCCCGATTTCACCCGAAACGATTCCGATATCCAAATATAGGCTTCCAATATATCAATCTTTATGTCTCGACCATTTCAAGACTCCTCGTCATGTCCGTGATCATATATGGGACTCCGAACAACCTTCGGTACATCAAAACTTATAAACTCATAATAAAACTGTCATCGTAACGTTAAGCGTGGGGACCCTACGGGTTCGAGAACTATGTAGACATGACCTAGAACTGTTTCCGGTCAATAACCAATAGCGGAACCTAGATGTTCATATTGGCTCCTACATATTCTACGAAGATCTTTATCGTTCAAACCGCATAACAACATACGTTGTTCTTTGTCATCGGTATGTTACTTGCCCGAGATTCGATCGTCGGTATTTCAATACCTAGTTCAATCTCGTTACCGGCAAGTCTCTTTACTCGTTCCATAATACATCATCTCAGAACTAACTCATTAGTTGCAATGCTTGCAAGGCTTAAGTGATGTGCATTACCGAGAGGGCCCAGAGATACCTCTCCGACAATCGGAGTGAAAAATCCTAATCTCGAAATACGCCAACCCAACAAGTACCTTTGGAGACACCTGTAGAGCACCTTTATATTCACCCAGTTACGTTGTGACGTTTGGTAGCACACAAAGTGTTCCTCCGGTAAACGGGAGTTGCATAATCTCATAGTCATAGGAACATGTATAAGTCATGAAGAAAGCAATAGCAACATACTAAATGATCAAGTGCTAAGCTAACGGAATGGGTCAAGTCAATCACATCATTCTCCTAATGATGTGATCCCGTTAATCAAATGACAACTCTTTTGTCCATGGCTAGGAAACATAACCATCTTTGATAAACGAGCTAGTCAAGTAGAGGCATACTAGTGACACTGTTTGTCTATGTATTCACACATGTATTATGTTTCCGGTTAATACAATTCTAGCATGAATAATAAACATTTATCATGATATAAGGAAATAAATAATAACTTTATTATTGCCTCTAGGGCATATTTCCTTCAGTCTCCCACTTGCAGTAGAGTCAATAATCTAGTTCACATCAACATGTGATTCAACACCAATATTCACATCTGTATGTGATTAATACCCATAGTTCACATCGTCATGTGATCAACACCCAAAGGGTTTACTAGTGTCAATAATCTAGTTCACATCGTTATGTGATTAACACCCAAAGAGTACTAAGGTATGATCATGTTTTGCTCGTGAGAGAAGTTTAGTCAACGGGTCTGTCATATTACAGAGTCGTATGTATTTTGAAAATATTCTATGTCTACAATGCTTTGCACGGAGCTACTCTAGCTAATTGCTCCCACTTTCAATATGTATCCAGATTGAGACTTAGAGTCATCTGGATCGGTGTAAAAGCTTGCATCGATGTAACTCTTTACGACGAACCCTTTTATCACCTCCATAATTGAGAAACATATCCTTATTCTACTAAGGATAATTTCGACCAATGTCCAGTGATCTACTCCTAGATTACTATTGTACTCCCTTGCCAGGGCAGAGTATACAATAGGTCTGGTCCATAGCATGGCATAATTTTATAGAACCTATGACTGATGCATAGGGAATGACTTTCATTCTCTTTCTATTTTCTGCCGTGGTCGGGATTTGAGTCTTACTCAATTTCATACCTTTGCAACACAGGCAAGAACTCTTTCTTTGACTGTTCCATTTTGAACTACTTCAAAATTTTGTCAAGGTATGTACTCATTGAAAATCTTATCAAGCGTCTTGATCTATCTCAATAGATCTTGATGCTCAATATGTAAGTAGTTTTACCGAGGTCTTTCTTTGAAAAATTCCTTTCAAACATTCCTTTATGCTTTCCAGAAAATTCTACATCATTTCCGATCAATAATATGTCATTCACATATACTTATCAGAAAGGCAGTAGTGCTCCCACTCACTTTCTTGTAAATACATGCCTTTCCAAAAGTCTGTATAAAACCACATGCTTTGATCAATTCATCAAAGCGTATATTCCAACTCCGAGATGCTTGCACCAGCCCATTGATGGATCGCTGGAGCTTGCACATTTTGTTAGCACCTTTAGGATTGACAAAACCTTCTGGTTGTATCATATGCAACACTTCTTTAAGAAATCCATTAAGGAATACAGTTTTGACACCCATTTGCCAGATTTCATAAAATGTGGCAATTGCTAACATGATTCGGATAGACTTAAGCATCGATGTGAGTGAGAAAATCTCATCGTATTCAACACCTCGAACTTGTCGAAAACCTTTTGCAACAAGTCAAGTTTTGTAGATAGTAACACTATTATCAGTGTCTGTCTTCCTCTTGAAGATCCATTTATTTAACTTGACTTGCTGATCATCGAGAAGGTCAACCAAAGTCCACACTTTGTTCTTATATATGGATCCTATCTCAGATTTTATCGCCTCAAGCCATTTCGCGGAATCTGGGCTCATCATTGCTTCCCCATAGTTCGTAGGTTCATCATGGTCTAGTAACATGACTTCTAGAACAGGATTACCGTACCACTTTAGTGTGGATCTTATTCTGGAAGACCTACGAGGTTCGGTAGTAACTTGATCTGAAGCTTCATGATCATCATCATTAGCTTCCTCACTAATTCGTGTAGGAATCACAGGAACTGATTCTGTGATGATCTACTTTCCAATTCGGGAGAATGTACAATTACCTTATCAAGCTCTACTTTCCTCCCACTCACTTCTTTCGAGAGAAAACTCCTTCTCTAGAAAGGATCCATCTTAGCAATGAATATCTTGCTTTCGGATCAGTGATAGAAGGTGTACCCAACAGTTTCCTTTGGGTATTCTATGAATATGCACTTCTCCGATTTAGGTTCCTGCTTATCAGGTTGAAACTTTTTCACATAAGCATCGCAGCCCCAAACTTTAACAAACGACAACTTTGGTTTCTTGCCAAACCACAGTTCATAAGCCATTGTCTCAACAAATTTTGATGGCGCCCTATTTAAAGTGAATGCAACTTTCTCTAATGCATAACCCCAAAATGATAGTAGTAAACCGATAAGAGACATCATAGGTCACACAATACCCAATAAAGTGCGGTTACGACGTTCGGACACACCGTTACGCTGTGGTGTTCCAGGTGGCATGAGTTTGTGAAACTATTCCACATTATTTTAACTGAAGGCCAAACTCGTAACTCAAATATTCATCTCCATGATCAGATCGCAGAAACTTTATTTTCTTGTTACGATGATTTTCCACTTCACTCTGAAATCCTTTGAACCTTTCAACTATTTCAGACTTATGTTTCATCAAGTAGATATACCCATATCTGGTCAAATCATCTGTGAAGGTCAGAAAATAACGATACTCGCCACGAGCCTTAATACTCATTGGTCTGCATACATCAGTATGTATTATTTCCAACAAGTCAGTATCTCTTTCCATTGTTCCGAAGAACGGAGTTTTAGTCATCTTGCCCAAAAAGGCACGGTTCGCAAGCATCAAATGATTCATAATCAAGTGATTCCAAAAACCCATCAGCATGGAGTTTCTTCATGCGCTTTATACCGATATGACCTAAACGGCAGTGCCACAAATAAGTTGCACTATCATTATCAACTTTGCATCTTTTGACATCAATATTATGAATATGTGTATCACTATGATCGAGATCCAACAAACTATTTTCATTGGGTGTATGACCATTGAAGGTTTTATTCATGTATATAGAACAACAATTATTCTCTGACTTTAAATGAATAACGGTATTGCAATAAACATGATCAAATCATATTCATGCTCAACGCAAATGCCAAATAACATTTACTTAGGTTTAACACTAATCCTGAAAGTATAGGGAGTGTGTGATGATGATCATATCTATCTTGGAACCACTTCCAACACACAGCGTCACTTCACCCTCAACTAGTCTCTGTTTATTCTGTAACTCCTGTTTCGAGTTACTAATTTTTAGCAACCGAACAAGTATCAAATACTCAGGGGCTACTATAAACACTAGTAAGGTACACATCAATAACATGTATATCAAATATACCCTTGTTCACTTTGCCATCCTTCTTATCCACCAAATATTCAGCGCATTTCCGCTTCCAGTGACCATTTCCTTTGCAGTATAATCACTCAGTTTCAAGCTTTGGTCCAGCTTGTTGGGGAACCTTGCATAAAATAAAAAATTTCCTACGTTCACCACGATCAATCTATGAGTTCATCTAGCAACGAGAGAGAGGAGTGCATCTACATACCCTTGTAGATCACGAGTGGAAGCATTCAAGAGAACGGGGTTGAGGGAGTCGTACTCGTCGTGATCCAAATCATCGGAGATCCTAGCGCCGAACGGACGGCACCTCCGCGTTCAACACACGTACGGTCAGCGTGACGTCTCCTCCTTCTTGATCCAGCAAGGGGGAAGGAGAGGTTGATGAAAATCTAGCAGCACGACGGCATGGTGGTGGATGCAGCAGGGTTCCGGCAGGGCTTCACCAAGCGACTACGGGGGGAGGAGGTGTAGCAAGGGGGGTAGGGAGGCGCCAGGTGTTTGGTGCGGCTGCCCTCCCACCCCCCTCTTTATATAGGGACCCCAGGGGGCGCCGGCCCTAGGAGATGGGATCTCCTGGGGGGGGGGGGCGGCCAAGGGGGAGACTTGCCCCCCAAGGCAAGTGGAGGCGCCCCCTCCTCTAGGGTTCCCAACACTAGGCACAGAGGGGGCCCAGGGGGGCACACCAGCCCACCAAGGGCTGGTTCCCCTCCCACTTCAGCCCATGGAGCCCTCCGGGATGGGTGGCCCCACCTGGTGCACCCCCGGGACCCTTCCCGTGGTCCCGGTAGTGACCCGCAAAACATTCCCGATGGCCAAAACTCGACTTCCCATATATAATTCTTTACCTCCGGACCATTCCGGAACTCCTCGTGACGTCTGGGATCTCATTCGGGACTCCGAACAACTTTTGGTTTGCTGCATACTCATATTCATACAACCCTAGCATCACCGAACCTTAAGTGTGTAGACCCTACGGGTTCGGGAGACATGTAGACATGACCGAGACGGCTCTCCGGTCAGTAACCAACAGCGGGATCTGGATACCCATGTTGGCTCCCACATACTCCTCGATGATCTCATCGGATGAACCACAATGTCGAGGATTTAAGCAACCCCAAATACAATTCCCTTTGTCAATCGGTACGTTACTTGCCCGAGATTGGATCGTCGGTATCCCAATACCTCGTTCAATCTCGTCACCGGCAAGTCACTTTACTCGTACCGTAATGCATGATCCCGTGACCAAACACTTGGTCACTTTGAGCTCATTATGATGATGCATTACCGAGTGGGCCCAGAGATACCTCTCCGTCATACGGAGTGACAAATCCCAGTCTCGATCCGTGTCAACCCAACAGACACTTTTGGAGATACCTGTAGTGCACCTTTATAGCCACCCAGTTATGTTGTGACGTTTGGTACACCCAAAGCACTCCTACGGTATTCGGGAGTTACACGATCTCATGGTCTAAGGAAAAGATACTTGACATTGGAAAAGCTCTAGCAAATGAACTACACGATCTTTGTGCTATGCTTAGGATTGGGTCTTGTCCATCACATCATTCTCCTAATGATGTGATCCCGTTATCAATGACATCCAATGTCCATAGTCAAGAAACCATGACTATCTGTTGATCAATGAGCTAGTCAACTAGAGGCTCACTAGGGACATATTGTGGTCTATGCATTCACACGTGTATTACGATTTTCGGATAATACAATTATAGCATGAAAAAAACAATTATCATGAACAAGAAAAATATAATAATAATCCTTTTATTATTGCCTCTAGGGCATATTTCCAACAGTCTCCCACTTGCACTAGAGTCAATAATCTAGTTACATTGTGATGAATCGAACACCCATAGAGTTCTGGTGTTGATCATGTTTTGCTCGCGGAAGAGGTTTAGTCAACGGATCTGCGACATTCAGATCCGTATGTACTTTGCAAATATCTATGTCTCCATCTTGAACATTTTCACGGATGGAGTTGAAACGACGCTTGATGTGCGTGGTCTTCTTGTGAAACCTGGGCTCCTTGGCAAGGGCAATAGCTCCAGTGTTGTCACAGAAGAGAGTGATTGGCCCCGACGCATTGGGTATGACTCCTAGGTCGGTGATGAACTCCTTCATCCATATTGCTTCATGTGCTGCCTCCGAGGCTGCCATGTACTCTGCTTCACATGTAGATCCCGCCATGATGCTCTGCTTGCAACTGCACCAGCTTACTGCTCCACGATTCAACATATACACGTATCCGGTTTGTGACTTAGAGTCATCCAGATCTGTGTCGAAGCTAGCGTCGACGTAACCCTTTACGACGAGCTCTTCGTCACCTCCATAAACGAGAAACATGTCCTTTGTCCTTTTCAGGTACTTCAGGATATTCTTGACCGCTGTCCAGTGTTCCTTGCTGGGATTACTTTGGTACCTTCCTACCAAACTTACGGCAAGGTTTACATCAGGTCTGGTACACATCATGGCATACCTAATAGATCCTATGGATGAGGCATAGGGGATGACACTCATCTCTTCTTTATCTTTTGCCATGGTCAAGCATTGAGCCGAGCTCAATCTCACACCTTGCAATATAGGCAAGAACCCTTTCTTAGACTGATCCATTTTGAACTTCTTCAATATCTTATCAAGGTATGTGCTTTGTGAAAGACCTATGAGGCGTCTCGATCTATCCCTATAGATCTTGATGCCTAATATGTAAGCAGCTTCTCCAAGGTCCTTCATTGAAAAACACTTATTCAAGTAGGCCTTAATGCTGTCCAAAAGTTCTATACCATTTCCCATCAAAAGTATGTCATCTACATATAATATGAGAAATGCTACAGAGCTCCCACTCACTTTCTTGTAAACGCAGGCTTCTCCATAAGTCTGCATAAACCCAAACGCTTTGACCATCTCATCAAAGCGAATGTTCCAACTCCGAGATGCTTGCACCAGCCCATAAATGGATCGCTGGAGCTTGCATACCTTGTTAGCATTCTTAGGATCGACAAAACCCTCCGGCTGCATCATATACGGTTCTTCCTTAAGATAGCCGTTAAGGAATGCCGTTTTGACGTCCATCTGCCATATCTCATAATCATAGTATGCGGCAATTGCTAACATGATTCGGACGGACTTCAGCTTTGCTACGGGAGAGAAAGTCTCATCGTAGTCAACCCCTTGAACTTGCCGATAAACCGTAGCGACAAGTCGAGCTTTATAGATGGTAACATTACCATCCGCGTCCGTCTTCTTCTTAAAGATCCATTTGTTTTCTATCGCTCGCCGATCATCGGGCAAGTCTGTCAAAGTCCATACTTTGTTTTCATACATGTATTCTATCTCGGATTGCATGGCTTTAAGCCATTTGTTGGAATATGGGCCCGCCATTGCTTCTTCATAGTTTGAAGGTTCACCGTTGTCTAACAACATGATTTCCAGGACAGGGTTGCCATACCACTCTGGTGCGGAACGTGTCCTTGTGGACTTACGAAGTTCAGTAGTAATGTCACACCCTAGCTAGTCATGCATTAGAGTGTTGCATCATGTTTACTCTTTCATCAGAAACTTGAAATGGGGATGACAGAACCCCCAGTCCCCTCTGAAACCAACTAGGGTTACTAAAATAATTTTCAATGAACCTGAAATGCCCTTCTAAAATGCCCATCATTTTTGTCTTGGCTCAGAACCTCTGCCAAAAGTGGTGCACATTTTCCTAGGCCATCTTAGGGTTTTTGAATTAAATCATAAATATTTGAATTTGGGCATTTAAAATTATATAAAATATTTAAATGCTCAAATATCTCCAAACTAAAATGTTTCATGTTGGAAATAATCCAACTATGGGCTAGAAATAGTTTGGTGATTTTTGAAGTTGCCTAGGTATTTTATTAAATTCAAACAAAGTTGCAGATATATTAAATAAAAACAGAAACAGAAAAAA
>NC_041389.1:12779806-12782997 GCF_002162155.2 Triticum dicoccoides | reverse complement strand
CTGCAACCCCTTCTGATGGGTTCTACGTAGACGTTGACATCAACGAGTAGGCTAAAGACCCAGGTGGTGACCCTGAGCTTGTGAAGGACCACGTAGTATAGCTAGGCTTTCCGAGCCTCTTTTATTTTATTAGTTGTCTGTACTCAGACAAGTTACCTCCGCTGCTGGTTTGTATGACTGTATGACTTGTATGTTGGGTCGTGAGACCCGTATCTGTGTGTATGTTATGTATGGCTCCCTGAGCCTTAAATAAAGTACTTGTATCGTAGAGTCATGTTGTGATGCTTCGTTGTATTTGCACATATCGAGCATATTGTGTGTATGATTGAAATGCTTGGTATGTGTGGGATCTGACTATCTAGTTGTTTATCTTTAGTAGCCTCTCTTACCGGGAAATGTCTCCTAGTGTTACCGCTGAGCCATGGTAGCTTGCTACTGCTCTGGAACACCTAGGCTGGCCGGCATGTGTCCTTCTTCGTTCCTGTGTCTGTCCCTTCTGGGAAATGTCACGCTTTGAGTACCGGAGTCCTGTTAGCCCGCTACAGCCCGGTTTACCGGAGTCCTGCTAGCCCAGTGCTACAGCCCGGACCCACTTGCTGATGACCGACACGTTCGAAGCTGGGTCATGGATGCCTGTCCCTGTAAGTCTGTGCCACTTTGGGTTTACGACTAGTCATGTCAGCCCGGGCTCTTTATCATATGGATGCTAGCAACACTATCATATACGTGAGCCAAAAGGCGCAAACGGTCCCGGGCAAAGGTAAGGCGACACCCGTGGGGATACCGTGCGTGAAGCCGCAAAGTGATATGAGGTGTTATCGGCTAGATCGATGTGACATCGAGTCGGGGTCCTGACAGCGTTGGTATCAGAGCCGGACTGCCTGTAGGTTCTCCAAGCCAAACTGGTCGATGTTGGGTCTAGAAATTCTTTAGTTATATGTAGGGGAATTGTTTGTGGGATGGAACGTAAGGCTCTTTTTACTCCTTTACCTTATGACATTCTGATCTGAGTCAGTCCATTCTTCTACCGGGGGTTAAGGAATTAGGATCTGTTCTCTCTATCAGGATCACGTGTTACTAATCAGTAGTACCTTATAAGTTTGATGGATACAAGCCTAGTTCAGTTCTACTACCACATTATGTTGTTAGAATGGATTCAGAACTTTGATATGATGATGTTGAGTGTGTATGAAATCCTTTGTCAAATGTCTCAAAATCCTTCTTGAGCATTTACAGCTGTTATGCTACCAAAATTTCGCTAGAAATTCTAATGCCTTTGCATTATGATTGTGCTTTCAGATGGCCACTCGCGACCTCAATCAAGTGGTTCGCCTGACTCGATGCCTAGATGTACCCGGCCATACTGCCAAGTTGGTCAGGGTAATGATTGAGGCTGGATACCGCTGGTATCCTGAGTACACGGTCGAAGAGCAATTCCGAGATTTTAATCAAAGCCAGTATCTCTGCACTGTCAGGATATTTCCATCTTATCCTGGATCCACCGAGCCTCTTCACTGCTCCTATGGACTCGGGGTTACCATTGAGATGGCTGTGCAGGACGCCGCCTACTCCATGATGACCATTATGCGAGTCAGATCTGGTATATTTCGGGACTCTGATTTCCGGTATATGCCAGGATCACTTCCGGGAGCACAAGGGTATCTCCAAGCTATCTATGCTGACCCCACTCAGGAGGATTCACGGACTCGCACCACTGCTGAGATGCTCGAGGATAAGGACCGTGAAAATCGGGCCTTGAGGTTAGAGCTCTTCAATACCCGTGCTGACCACTAGGCCACTTTGACTCGGTTCGCACCGGCGGTGCAAGCTGGATATTCAGATATGCGCGATCTCTATCCTGTGAGATCTGCTCTGCCAGACGTGATGGTTTGGCGTGATGTAGGAGGCATCACCCCACCTCGCGGTCCCCGCGGGCCACCGTTTGTTGGTCCAAGGCCTCATCCTAGCCCCTATGGTCCACAAGCTCCGCGAGATCGTCTGTTTCCGGATGATCATGTTGAGCTTCCAGGCTATGGAGGTGACTTCTACGAGGACTACTACGGATCGGTCTGAGTTAGCGGTAGTATCACTAGTTCACACTAGCTGTGTCTTCTATCGTCCCGCGTGACTCGTGGGATATGACCTAGCTTGTACTCTTTCCGGAGGTGTAGAAAAATAATGTATAGGAGCTTGGGATGCCTCCGATGAGATGTAATCCTCTTTTCACCGTAATAGTACTTTGTTTGGTCTTGTACTAAACCCTGTATGGTGTGTATGACGATGGAATAAAAGAAGCAGTTTCTGTATCTACCATGTCATACGGATGATCATCTTGCATTCCGAGTTATTCCCTACATTTTGTATCCTATGTTGGAATTTTATCATCCTGACTAAATCATTGTCTTGTTTACCTAGGATGGTCAACACGCACGCTAACCCTGCTTCTCAAGAGCAGGCCGAAGGCAGTGAAGCCAGGGATGCAAATCTGCCTCATCCTCCTTCACTAGCCGAGGTTATGATGGAAGCTGAGAGAAACAAGCGGGAGACCAACCGTTTGTTAGAGCGTATTGAACAGAACACGGCACACCATCAGAGGACTAACGTGGTGTCACTCAGTGATTTTATCAAATTACATCCACCCACGTTCCACCACTCCGTCGAGCCTCTCGACGCTGATGACTGGCCTCGCAGTATCTCTCACAAACTGCGCTCCGCGCTGGTAGCGGAGGCTGACAAGGTCACCTTTGCTGCATATCATCTCGAAGGCCCCGCCAGTCTATGGTGGGAGAATTATGGAGCTATGCGCCCAGCGGGCCATGTCACTACTTGGGCTGAATTCAGCGAGGCTTTCCGTGAACATCACATTCCGGAGGGTCTCATGGACCGTAAACGTGAAGAATTTTGCAGTTTCACCCAAGGCCGACTCTCTGTGGATGCTTACAGCAGGGAGTTTGGTAATCTCGCACGATATGCAACTGAGGAAGTGTCTACCGATGCCAAGAAGCAAGCAAGGTTCCGTAAGGGCCTTAGTCCTGAGCTTCGCCGCGACCTCCGTCTGCATGAGTGCACATCTTTTCAGAAACTTGTCAACAAAGCCATCAGTGCTGAAACTGGTCAGACTGACTATGACGCAACACGCAAGCATGGCCGTGACATGGGTTCCTCATCCGGTGCTGGTCCTCAGAAGCGCC
>NC_041389.1:12743719-12760408 GCF_002162155.2 Triticum dicoccoides | reverse complement strand
GACCTTGTCAGCCTCCGCTACCAGCGCGGAACGCAGTTTGTGAGAGATACTGCGAAGCCAGTCATCAGCGTCGAGGGGCTCGACGGAGTGGTGGAACGTGGGTGGATGCAATTTGATAAAATCACTGAGTGACACCACGTTAGCCCTCTGATGGTGTGCTGTATTCTGTTCAATACGCTCCAACAAACGGTTTGTCTCCCGCTTGTTTCTCTCAGCTTCCATCATAACCTCGGCTAGTGAAGGAGGATGAGGCAGATTTGCATCCCTAGCTTCACTGCCTTCGGCCTGCTCTTGAGAAGCAGGGTTAGCGCGCGTGTTGACCATCCTAGGTAAACAAGACAATGATTTAGTCAGGATGGTAAAATTCCGACATAGGATACATAATGTAAGGAATAACTCGGAATGCAAGATGATCATCCGTATGACATGGTAGATACAGAAACTGCTTCTTTTATTCCATCGTCATACACACCATAAAGGGTTTAGTACAAGACCAAAGAAAGTACTATTACGGTGAAAAGAGGATTACATCTCATCGGAGGCATTCCCAGCTCCTATACATTATTTTTCTACATCTCCGGAAAGAGTACAACTAGGTCATATCCCACGAGTCACGCAGGACGATAGACGACACAGCTAGTGCGAACTAGTGATACTACCACTAACTTAGATCGATCCGTAGTAGTCCTCGTAGAAGTCACCTCCATAGCCCGGAAGCTCAACATGATCATCTGGAAACAGACGGTCTCGCGGAGCTTGTGGACCATAGGGGCTAGGATGAGGCCTTGGACCAACAAACGGTGGCCTGCGGGGACCGCGAGGTGGGGTGATGCCTCCTACATCACGCCAAACCATCACGTCTGGCAGAGCGGACCTCACAGGATAGAGATCGCGCATATCTGAATATCCAGCTTGCACCGCCGGTGCGAACCGAGTCAAAGTGGCCCAGTGGTCAGCACGGGTGTTGAAGAGCTCTAGCCTTAAGGCCCAATTTTCACGGTCCTTATCCTCGAGCATCTCAGCAGTGGTGCGAGTCCGTGAATCCTCCTGAGTGGGGTCAGCATAGATAGCCTGGAGATACCCTTGCGCTCCCGGAAGTGATCCTGGCATATACCGGAAATCAGAGTCCCGAAATAACCCAGATCTGACTCGCATAATGGTCATCATAGAGTAGGCGGCGTCCTGCACAGCCATCTCAATAGTAACCCCGAGTCCATAGGAGCAGTGAAGAGGCTCGGTAGATCCAGGATAAGATGGAAATATCCTGACAGTGCAGAGATACTGGCTTTGATTAAAATCTCGGAATTGCTCTTCGACCGTGTACTCGGGATACCAGCGGTATCCAGCCTCAGTCATTACCCTGACCAACTTAGCAGTATGGCCGGGTACATCTAGGCATCGAGTCAGGCGAACCACTTGATTGAGGTCGCGAGTGGCCATCTGAAAGCACAATCATAATGCAAAGGCATTAGAATTTCTAGCAAAATTCCGGCAGCATAACAGCTGTAAATGCTCAAAAAGGATTTGAGACATTTGACAAAGGATTTCGTACCCACTCATCATCATCATATCAAAGTTCCGAAACCATTCTGGCAACATAATGTGGTAGTAGAACTGAACTAGGCTGGTAACCATCAAACTTATAAGGTACTACTGATTAGTAACTCGTGATCCTGATAGAGAGAACAGATCCTAATTCCTTAACCCCTGGTGGAAGAATGGACTGACTCAGATCAGAAAGTCATAAGGTATAAGGAGTAAAAAGAGCCTTACGTTCCAACCCACAAACAATTCCCCTACATATAACTAAAGAATTTCTAGACTCAACATCGACCAGTTTGGCTTGGAGAACCTACAGGCAGTCCGGCTCTGATGCCAACGCTGTCAGGACCCCGACTCGATGTCACATCGATCTAGCTGGTAACACCTCATATCACTTTGCGGCCTCACGCACGGTATCCCCACGGGTGTCGTCTTACCTTTTCCCGGGACCGTTTGCGCCTTTTGGCTCACGTATATGATAGTGTCGCTAGCATCCATATGATAAAGAGCCCGGGCTGACATGACTAGTCGTAAACCCAAAGTGGCACAGACTTACAGGGACAGGCATCCATGACCCAGCTTCGAACGTGTCGGTCATCAGCAAGTGGGTCCGGGCTGTAGCACTGGGGTAGCAGGACTCCGGTAAACCGGGCTGTAGCGGGCTAACAGGACTCCGGTACTCAAAGCGTGACATTTCCCCGAAGGGACAGACACAGGAACGAAGAAGGACACATGCCGGCCAGCCTAAGTGTTCCAGAGCAGTAGCAAGCTACCATGGCTCAGCGGTAACACTAGGAGACATTTCCCGGTAAGAGAGGCTACCAAAGATAAACAACTAGATAGTCAGATCCCACACATACCAAGCATTTCAATCATACACACAATATGCTCGATATGTGCAAATACAACGAAGCATCACAACATGACTCTATGACACAAGTACTTTATTTAAGGCTCAGTGAGCCATACATAACATACACAAAGGTATGGGTCTCACGACCCCACATACAAGTCATACAGTCATACAAACCAGCAGCGGAAGTAACTTGTCTGAGTACAGACAACTAGTAAAATAAAAGAGGCTTGGACAGCCTAGCTATACTACGTGGTCCTTCACAAGCTCAGGGTCACCACCTGGGTCTTTAGCCTACTCGTTGATGTCAACGTCTACATAGAACCCATCAGAAGGGGTTGCAGCGTCTTCTGTAAAAATGTAGATTATAGCAACATGAGTACAAAGGTACTCAGCAAGACTTACATCAGATCCTACATACATGCATAGTATCAAGAAGGGTTGGTGGAGTTATTGCAGCAAGCCAGCTTTGACTCTTGGCTAGGCTAACCTACGATACTCCAACTTGAAATGGTTTTGCGTACACGAGTCCACTACTCACCACTTCAATACACTACCGAGGATCCGCCTCCGTCTTCCTACGGAAGAGCCATCCTCGGCACTCACACTTATCTTGAGGTTTTTAACAGTTTCCATTTACTTGTCTATGAACTGTATAGGCAACCAAGTAGTCCTTTACCGCGGACGCGGCTATTCGAATAGATCATGTTAACCCTGCAGGGGGTACTTCTTCATACACGCTCTCACCACTTACCGTCGTTTACATGACATGTACTCGGCAACCTTCAAGCGGAAGCCCAACGTGGGTGTCGGCCACGACCTACCTAATCACCTAAGCCTCCAGTCCAGGTTTATCGCCTATTCAGGTTCCATCCGCAGGGAGTCCGGCCGAGGTTTCCCATACGGCCCCGAACGATGTGAACAGGGTTCCCGAGATACCTAACGGGTATTCGGTACACCCGGCCACGTACCTACCGCATCACAGCCCACCCCTACGGTCAGCGCTGTCCACGGCCTCCAGTAGGCTACAAACACCAGAAACTACTTGCAACTCCTGGACGGAGAACTAGGGTGAATAAGAAGTCGAGAGGGTCCATTGGTTTCGGGCCCAATGCATGGTAGTAGCTGATTCTTAAATCACACATACAGATCTCAGTGCTTAAGGTCGGCTTCAATGAAACAACCCACCATGTACTCCTACATGGCCTCTCATCGATACCTTTACCAAATCGTGTCCACCACACCACTCTCATTACCGACATAATCATTTCACTCTAGCCCATCACCCAGATGAACCAGACCTGACACGACTCTAAGCATAGCAGGCATAGCAAGGTAGGAACAACACATACATATGGCTCAATCAACTCCTACACATGCTAGTGGGTTTCATCTAGTTACTGTGGCAATGACAGGTCATGCAGAGGAAATGGGTTCAACTACCGTAGCACACAGCAGTTTGAATCGCGTTGTCTTAATGCAGTAAAAGAGAGCAGGAGCGAGAACATGGGATTGTATCGATATGATCAAATGGTTGGTTGCTTGCCTGATGGTTCGATGCACGGATACGGTTCTTCGTTAGGGTAGTCACGGTACTCCTCGGGGACAGATCCTGTCGTAAAGGATAACGATACACAGGCATCACCAAACAATGTGCAACAATATGATGCATGCATGAAACATGGCAATATGAGTGTGTTGGGCTAATGCAACTAAAGCTACCAACGCTGTCAGGACCCCGACTCGATGTCACATCGATCTAGCTGGTAACACCTCATATCACTTTGCGGCCTCACGCACGGTATCCCCACGGGTGTCGTCTTACCTTTTCCCGGGACCGTTTGCGCCTTTTGGCTCGCGTATATGAAAGTGTCGCTAGCATCCATATGATAAAGAGCCCGGGCTGACATGACTAGTCGTAAACCCAAAGTGGCACAGACTTACAGGGACAGGCATCCATGACCCAGCTTCGAACGTGTCGGTCATCAGCAGGTGGGTCCGGGCTGTAGCACTGGGCTAGCAGGACTCCGGTAAACCGGGCTGTAGCGGGCTAACAGGACTCCGGTACTCAAAGCGTGACATTTCCCCGAAGGGACAGACACAGGAACGAAGAAGGACACATGCCGGCCAGCCTAAGTGTTCCAGAGCAGTAGCAAGCTACCATGGCTCAGCGGTAACACTAGGAGACATTTCCCGGTAAGAGAGGCTACTAAAGATAAACAACTAGATAGTCAGATCCCACACATACCAAGCATTTCAATCATACACACAATATGCTCGATATGTGCAAATACAACGAAGCATCACAACATGACTCTATGACACAAGTACTTTATTTAAGGCTCAGTGAGCCATACATAACATACACAAAGGTACGGGTCTCACGACCCCACATACAAGTCATACAGTCATACCAACCAGCAGCGGAAGTAACTTGTCTGAGTACAGACAACTAGTAAAATAAAAGAGGCTTGGAAAGCCTAGCTATACTACGTGGTCCTTCACAAGCTCAGGGTCACCACCTGGGTCTTTAGCCTACTCGTTGATGTCAACGTCTACATAGAACCCATCAGAAGGGGTTGCAGCGTCTTCTGTAAAAATGTAGATTATAGCAACATGAGTACAAAGGTACTCAGCAAGACTTACATCAGATCCTACATACATGCATAGTATCAAGAAGGGTTGGTGGAGTTATTGCAGCAAGCCAGCTTTGACTCTTGGCTAGGCTAACCTACGATACTCTAACTTGAAATGGTTTTGCGCACACGAGTCCACTACTCACCACTTCAATACACTACCGAGGATCCGCCTCCGTCTTCCTACGGAAGAGCCATCCTCGGCACTCACACTTATCTTGAGGTTTTTAACGGTTTCCATTTACTTGTCTATGAACTGTATAGGCAACCAAGTAGTCCTTTACCGCGGACGCGGCTATTCGAATAGATCATGTTAACCCTGCAGGGGGTACTTCTTCATACACGCTCTCACCACTTACCGTCGTTTACACGACATGTACTCGGCAACCTTCAAGCGGAAGCCCAACGTGGGTGTCGGCCACGACCTACCTAATCACCTAAGCCTCCAGTCCAGGTTTATCGCCTATCCAGCTTCCATCCGCAGGGAGTCCGGCCGAGGTTTCCCATACGGCCCCGAACGATGTGAACAGGGTTCCCGAAATACCTAACGGGTATTCGGTACACCCGGCCACGTACCTACCGCATCACAGCCCACCCCTACGGTCAGCGCTGTCCACGGCCTCCAGTAGGCTACAAACACCAGAAACTACTTGCAACTCCTGGACGGAGAACTAGGGTGAATAAGAAGCCGAGAGGGTCCATTGGTTTCGGGCCCAATGCATGGTAGTAGCTGATTCTTAAATCACACATACAGATCTCAGTGCTTAAGGTCGGCTTCAATGAAACAACCCACCATGTACTCCTACATGGCCTTTCATCGATACCTTTACCAAATCGTGTTCACCACACCACTCTCATTACCGACATAATCATTTCACTCTAGCCCATCACCCAGATGAACCAGACCTGACACGACTCTAAGCATAGCAGGCATAGCAAGGTAGGAACAACACATACATATGGCTCAATCAACTCCTACACATGCTAGTGGGTTTCATCTAGTTACTGTGGCAATGACAGGTCATGCAGAGGAAATGGGTTCAACTACCGTAGCACACAGCAGGTTGAATCGCGTTGTCTTAATGCAGTAAAAGAGAGCAGGAGCGAGAACATGGGATTGTATCGATATGATCAAATGGTTGGTTGCTTGCCTGATGGTTCGATGCACGGATACGGTTCTTCGTTAGGGTAGTCACGGTACTCCTCGGGGACAGATCCTGTCGTAAAGGATAACGATACACAGGCATCACCAAACAATGTGCAACAATATGATGCATGCATGAAACATGGCAATATGAGTGTGTTGGGCTAATGCAACTAAAGCTACCAACGCTGTCAGGACCCCGACTCGATGTCACATCGATCTAGCTGGTAACACCTCATATCACTTTGCGGCCTCACGCACGGTATCCCCACGGGTGTCGTCTTACCTTTTCCCGGGACCGTTTGCGCCTTTTGGCTCGCGTATATGAAAGTGTCGCTAGCATCCATATGATAAAGAGCCCGGGCTGACATGACTAGTCGTAAACCCAAAGTGGCACAGACTTACAGGGACAGGCATCCATGACCCAGCTTCGAACGTGTCGGTCATCAGCAGGTGGGTCCGGGCTGTAGCACTGGGCTAGCAGGACTCCGGTAAACCGGGCTGTAGCGGGCTAACAGGACTCCGGTACTCAAAGCGTGACATTTCCCCGAAGGGACAGACACAGGAACGAAGAAGGACACATGCCGGCCAGCCTAAGTGTTCCAGAGCAGTAGCAAGCTACCATGGCTCAGCGGTAACACTAGGAGACATTTCCCGGTAAGAGAGGCTACTAAAGATAAACAACTAGATAGTCAGATCCCACACATACCAAGCATTTCAATCATACACACAATATGCTCGATATGTGCAAATACAACGAAGCATCACAACATGACTCTATGACACAAGTACTTTATTTAAGGCTCAGTGAGCCATACATAACATACACAAAGGTACGGGTCTCACGACCCCACATACAAGTCATACAGTCATACCAACCAGCAGCGGAAGTAACTTGTCTGAGTACAGACAACTAGTAAAATAAAAGAGGCTTGGAAAGCCTAGCTATACTACGTGGTCCTTCACAAGCTCAGGGTCACCACCTGGGTCTTTAGCCTACTCGTTGATGTCAACGTCTACATAGAACCCATCAGAAGGGGTTGCAGCGTCTTCTGTAAAAATGTAGATTATAGCAACATGAGTACAAAGGTACTCAGCAAGACTTACATCAGATCCTACATACATGCATAGTATCAAGAAGGGTTGGTGGAGTTATTGCAGCAAGCCAGCTTTGACTCTTGGCTAGGCTAACCTACGATACTCTAACTTGAAATGGTTTTGCGCACACGAGTCCACTACTCACCACTTCAATACACTACCGAGGATCCGCCTCCGTCTTCCTACGGAAGAGCCATCCTCGGCACTCACACTTATCTTGAGGTTTTTAACAGTTTCCATTTACTTGTCTATGAACTGTATAGGCAACCAAGTAGTCCTTTACCGCGAACGCGGCTATTCGAATAGATCATGTTAACCCTGCAGGGGGTACTTCTTCATACACGCTCTCACCACTTACCGTCGTTTACACGACATGTACTCGGCAACCTTCAAGCGGAAGCCCAACGTGGGTGTCGGCCACGACCTACCTAATCACCTAAGCCTCCAGTCCAGGTTTATCGCCTATCCAGGTTCCATCCGCAGGGAGTCCGGCCGAGGTTTCCCATACGGCCCCGAACGATGTGAACAGGGTTCCCGAGATACCTAACGGGTATTCGGTACACCCGGCCACGTACCTACCGCATCACAGCCCACCCCTACGGTCAGCGCTGTCCACGGCCTCCAGTAGGCTACAAACACCAGAAACTACTTGCAACTCCTGGACGGAGAACTAGGGTGAATAAGAAGCCGAGAGGGTCCATTGGTTTCGGGCCCAATGCATGGTAGTAGCTGATTCTTAAATCACACATACAGATCTTAGTGCTTAAGGTCGGCTTCAATGAAACAACCCACCATGTACTCCTACATGGCCTTTCATCGATACCTTTACCAAATCGTGTTCACCACACCACTCTCATTACCGACATAAGCATTTCACTCCAGCCCATCACCCAGATGAACCAGACCTGACACGACTCTAAGCATAGCAGGCATAGCAAGGTAGGAACAACACATACATATGGCTCAAGCAACTCCTACACATGCTAGTGGGTTTCATCTAGTTACTGTGGCAATGACAGGTCATGCAGAGGAAATGGGTTCAACTACCGTAGCACACAGCAGTTTGAATCGCGTTGTCTTAATGCAGTAAAAGAGAGCAGGAGCGAGAACATGGGATTGTATCGATATGATCAAATGGTTGGTTGCTTGCCTGATGGTTCGATGCACGGATACGGTTCTTCGTTAGGGTAATCACGGTACTCCTCGGGGACAGAACCTGTCGCAAGGGCATCGATACACAAGCGTCACCAAACAATGTGCAACAATATGATGCATGCATGAAACATGGCAATATGAGTGTATTGGGCTAATGCAACTAAAGCCAGAAGGGTTTGAACAAATTTGAATCAAAGATTCAAATTTCAAATTCAAATATGGCCTCTTAAAGTGCTTTTCCTTGTTCTGCTTAAAACATCAATTTAACTTGTTTGATCATGCATGAAAATAGTACAGATGGATAGATTGGATTTTTCTGATCATTTTTCATATATAATTTGTCCAATTTGGAGTTACAGAATAAAAGTTATGAATTTTTGAAGTTTAAATAATATTCTGGAATTTCCTGATTTAATTTAAATCCAGAAAATCAATTACTGCGTCAGCCTGACGTCAGTGTGACGTCAGCAGGTCAACGGAACTGGTCCAGGTCAAACCTGACAGTGGGTCCCGCATGTCAGGGTGATTATTTTAATTAAAACTTAATTAAAACTAATCCTGTTTAAATAACAGGGCTGGGCCCCACCTGTCATTGACTCAGGGGAGTCAACCAGGGCCCACCCGTGGTCAAAGTTAATGTCGGCTGCACCGGCGTTTAGCCGCCGGCGAGCCCGACGCGGCGGCGGAAGTGGTTTTGGTCATTTCGGCCACCAAACGGACCGCGGAGACCACCGGAGTGGAGCTGAGGCCAACCCGCAGCTCTTGGCGGAGCCCGTTGGGGTCGGGGTGGCCGGAGTCGACGGCGGCGAGCTCGGCTGCGGCCGCTGGGGTTCGGTCGTGCACGGGAACGGTGCTGGAGCTCGAAGTCGAGCAAAGCGAGGCGCTAGAGATGCTCTACGGGGTCTTGCGAACTCGTTGAACTCGCCGGGGTGACCAAATGGTCACGGGAGCTGCGTCGACGGCGAGCTCGGCGACGGCGGAGGTTCGGCCGTGGTGGGGAGGTGGCTACGGTGAGGGAACGAGGGGAAGGAGAGGGGGAAACGGTGGCGTAGCTCACCGCGGTTGCAGTGGGCGTCGAAGCGGGCTCGGGGACGCGATGGAGACGGCGAATTCGACGGCGACGGTGGTCGGAGCCCGAAGAGGGGAACGGCGATGTGGCGGCGATGCAGGGCTTCCGGGGAGCTGTGGAGCGGTGGGGAGGAAGAGGGAGTCGTGGCGGAGCTCCTGAGCTAGTCGGGGGAGCGAGGGGTGGCCGGAGATGGCTGCTATGGCGAACGGCGGCGACGGTGGTGTTCGGCCGTGTGAGAGAGAGAGCGAGGGAGAGGAGGGGAGAGCCGGGGGAGAGTGAGAGAGAGCAGGGGGGATCGGGACGGCCTGCGGGAGTCGTCCACGCGGCCAGGAGCGCGTCGGCAAGCAGGAGGTGGCCGCGCGGCCGTGCGCGCGCGAGCACGCAGCAGCTTCGGAGCGAGGGGAGGAAGACGACGGAGAGCTGAAGTGGTGGGCTGGGCCGCTGCTGGCTGGGCCGGCCAGCTGGCTGGGCCGCACAGTGGAGGAGCCCAGGTAAGTTTTCCCCCTTTTTATTTCTGTTTCTGTTTTATTTAATATATCTGCAACTTTGTTGAATTAAATAAAATACCTAGGCAAGTTCAAAAATCACCAAACTATTCCTGGCCCATAGTTGGATTATTTCCAACATGAAACATTTTAGTTTGGAGATATTTGAGCATTTAAATATTTTATATTATTTTAAATGCCCAAATTCAAATATTTATGATTTAATTCAAAAACCCTAGGATGGCCTAGGAAAATGTGCACCATTTTTGGCAGAGGTTCTGAACCAAGACAAAAATGATGGGCATTTTAGAAGGGCATTTCAGGTTTATTGAAAAATTATTTTAGTAACCCTAGTTGGTTTCAGAGGGGACTGGGGGTTCTGTCATCCCCATTTCAAGTTTCTGATGAAAGAGTAAACATGATGCAACACTCTAATGCATGACTAGCTAGGTTGTGACAGCATCGAACCATCAGGCAAGCAACCAACCATTTGATCATATCGATACAATCCCATGTTCTCGCTCCTGCTCTCTTTTACTGCATTAAGACAACGCGTTTCAAACTGCTGTGTGCTACGGTAGTTGAACCCATTTCCTCTGCATGACCTGTCATTGCCACAGTAACTAGATGAAACCCACTAGCATGTGTAGGAGTTGATTGAGCCATATGTATGTGTTGTTCCTACCTTGCTATGCCTGCTATGCTTAGAGTCGTGTCAGGTCTGGTTCATCTGGGTGATGGGCTAGAGTGAAATGTTTATGTCGGTAATGATAATGGTGTGGTGAACACGATTTGGTAAAGGTATCGATGAGAGGCCATGTAGGAGTACATGGTGGGTTGTTTCATTGAAGCCGACCTTAAGCACTGAGATCTGTATGTGTGATTTAAGAATCAGCTACTACCATGCATTGGGCCCGAAACCAATGGACCCTCTCGGCTTCTTATTCACCCTAGTTCTCCGTCCAGGAGTTGCAAGTAGTTTCTGGTGTTTGTAGCCTACTGGAGGCCGTGGACAGCGCTGACCGTAGGGGTGGGCTGTGATGCGGTAGGTATGTGGCACGGTGTACCGAATACCTGTTAGGTATCTCGGGAACCCTGTTCACATCGTTCGGGGCCGTATGGGAAACCTCGGCCGGACTCCCTGCGGATGGAACCTGAATAGGCGATAAACCTGGACTAGAGGCTTAAGTGTTTAGGTAGGTCGTGGTCTACACCCACGTCGGCTTTCGCTTGAAGTCTGCCGAGCACATGTCGTGTGCAGACGCTAAGTGGTGGAAACATGTATGAAGAAGTACACCCCTGCAGGGTTATCATAATCTATTCGAATAGCCGCGTCCGCGGTAAAGGACTACTTGGTTGCCTATACAGTTCATAGACAAGTAAATGGAAATTGTTAAAAGCCTCAAGATAAGTGTGAGTGCCGAGGATGGCTCTTCCGTAGGAAGACGGAGGTGGATCCTCGGTAGTGTATTGAATTGGTGAGTAGTGGACACGTGTGCGCAAAACCATTTCAAGCTGGAGTATCGTAGGATAGTCTAGCCAAGAGTCAAAGCTGGCTTGCTGCAATAACTCCACCAACCCTTCTTGATAATATGCATGTATGTAGGATCTGATGTAAGTCTTGCTGAGTACCTTTGTACTCATGTTGCTATAATTTACATTTTTACAGAAGACGCTGCAACCCCTTCTGATGGGTTCTACGTAGACGTTGACATCAACGAGTAGGCTAAAGACCCAGGTGGTGACCCTGAGCTTGTGAAGGACCACGTAGTATAGCTAGGCTTTCCGAGCCTCTTTTATTTTATTAGTTGTCTGTACTCAGACAAGTTACCTCCGCTGCTGGTTTGTATGACTGTATGACTTGTATGTTGGGTCGTGAGACCCGTATCTGTGTGTATGTTATGTATGGCTCCCTGAGCCTTAAATAAAGTACTTGTATCGTAGAGTCATGTTGTGATGCTTCGTTGTATTTGCACATATCGAGCATATTGTGTGTATGATTGAAATGCTTGGTATGTGTGGGATCTGACTATCTAGTTGTTTATCTTTAGTAGCCTCTCTTACCGGGAAATGTCTCCTAGTGTTACCGCTGAGCCATGGTAGCTTGCTACTGCTCTGGAACACCTAGGCTGGCCGGCATGTGTCCTTCTTCGTTCCTGTGTCTGTCCCTTCTGGGAAATGTCACGCTTTGAGTACCGGAGTCCTGTTAGCCCGCTACAGCCCGGTTTACCGGAGTCCTGCTAGCCCAGTGCTACAGCCCGGACCCACTTGCTGATGACCGACACGTTCGAAGCTGGGTCATGGATGCCTGTCCCTGTAAGTCTGTGCCACTTTGGGTTTACGACTAGTCATGTCAGCCCGGGCTCTTTATCATATGGATGCTAGCAACACTATCATATACGTGAGCCAAAAGGCGCAAACGGTCCCGGGCAAAGGTAAGGCGACACCCGTGGGGATACCGTGCGTGAAGCCGCAAAGTGATATGAGGTGTTATCGGCTAGATCGATGTGACATCGAGTCGGGGTCCTGACAAGTAACTTGATCTGAAGTACCTTGATCATCATCATTAATTTCCTCTCCAGTCGGTGTAGGCACCACAGGAACATTTTCCTGAGCTGCACTACTTTCCGGTTCAGGAGGTAGTACTTCATCGAGTTCTACTTTCCTCCCACTTACTTCTTTCGAGAGAAACTCTTTTTCCAGAAAGGATCCGTTCTTGGCAACAAAGATCTTGCCCTCGGATCTTAAGTAGAAGGTATACCCAATGGTTTCCTTAGGGTATCCTATGAAGACGCATTTTTTCGACTTGGGTTCGAGCTTTTCAGGTTGACGTTTCTTGACATAAGCATCGCATCCCCAAACTTTTAGAAACGACAGCTTAGGTTTCTTCCCGAACCATAATTCATACGGTGTCGTCTCAACGGATTTAGACGGAGCCCTATTTAAAGTGAATGTAGCTGTCTCTAGAGCGTATCCCCAAAATGATAGTGGTAAATCGGTAAGAGACATCATAGATCGCACCATATCCAATAGAGTGCGATTACGACGTTTGGACACACCGTTATGCTGAGGTGGTGTGAGTTGTGAAACGATTCCACATTTTCTTAAGTGTGTACCAAATTCGTGACTTAAATACTCTCCTCCATGATCTGATCGTAAGAATTTTATATTTCGATCACGTTGATTCTCTACTTCATTCTAAAATTCCTTGAACTTTTCAAAGGTCTCAGACTTGTGTTTCATCAAGTAGACATATCCATATCTACTTAAGTCATCAGTGAGAGTGAGAACATAACGATATCCTCCACGAGCCTCCACGCTCATTGGACCACACACATCAGTATGTATGATTTCCAATAAGTTGGTTGCTCGCTCCATTGTTCCGGAGAACGGAGTCTTGGTCATTTTGCCCATGAGGCATGGTTCGCATGTGTCAAATGATTCATAATCGAGAGACTCTAAAAGTCCATCAGCATGGAGCTTCTTCATGCGCTTGACACCACTGTGACCAAGGCGGAAGTGCCACAAGTATGTGGGACTATCATTATCAACTTTACATCTTTTGGTATTCACACTATGAATATGTGTAACATTACGTTCGAGATTCATTAAGAATAAACCATTGACCATCGGGGCATGACCATAAAACATATCTCTCATATAAATAGAACAACCATTATTCTGGATTTAAATGAGTAGCCATCTCGCATTAAACGAGATCCAGATACAATGTTCATGCTCAAACTTGGCACTAAATAACAATTATTGAGGTTTAAAACTAATCTCGTGGGTAAATGTAGAGGTAGCGTGCCGACGGCGATCACATCGACCTTGGAACCATTCCCGATGCGCATCGTCACCTCATCCTTCGCCAGTCTCCGCTTATTCCACAGCTCCTGCTGTGAGTTACAAATATGAGCAACGGCACCGGTATCAAATACCCAGGAGTTACTACGAGTACTGGTAAGGTACACATCAATTGCATGTATATCACATATACCTTTAGTGTTACCGGCCTTCTTGTCCGCTAAGTATTTGGGGCAGTTCTGCTTCCAGTGACCCTTCCCTTTGCAATAAAAGCACTCAGTCTTAGGCTTGGGTCCATTCCTTGACTTCTTCCCGGCAACTGTCTTACCGGGCGCGGCAACATCTTTGCCGTCCTTCTTGAAGTTCTTCTTACCCTTGCCCTTCTTGAACTTGGTGGTTTTATTGACCATCAACACTTGATGTTCTTTCTTGATTTCTACCTCTGCCGACTTCAGGATTGAAAATACTTCAGGAATAGTTTTCACCATCCCCTGCATATTGTAGTTCATCACAAACCTCTTGTAGCTTGGTGGGAGCGACTGAAGGATTCTGTCAATGACCGCCTCGTCCGGGAGGTTAATGTCCAGCTGGGACAGGCGGTTGTGTAACCCAGACATTTTGAGTATGTGCTCACTGATAGAACTATTTTCCTCCATCTTACAACTATAGAACTTGTCGGAGACATCATATCTCTCGACCCGGGCATGAGCTTGGAAAACCATTTTCAGCTCCTCGAACATCTCATATGCTCCGTGTTGCTCAAAACACTTTTGGAGCCCCGGTTCTAAGCTGTAAAGCATGCCGCACTAAACGAGGGAGTAATCATCAGCACGTGACTACCAAGTGTTCATAACGTCTTGGTTCTCTGGGATGGGTGCTTCACCTAGCGGTCCTTCTAGGACATATGCTTTTCCGGCAGCTATGAGGATGATCCTTAGGTTCCGGACCCAGTCCGAATAGTTCCTGCCATCATCTTTCAGCTTGGTTTTCTCTAGGAACGCGTTGAAGTTCATGTTGACATGAGCGTTGGCCATTTGATCTACAAGACATATTTTGCAAAGATTTTTAGACTAAGTTCATGATAATTAAGTTCATCTAATCAAATTATATAATGAACTCCCACTCAGATTTGACATCCCTCTAGTCATCTAAGTGTTACATGATCCGAGTCGACTAGGCCGTCTCCGATCATCACGTGAGATGGACTAGTCATCATCGGTGAACATCTCCATGTTGATCGTATCTTCCATACGACTCATGTTCGACCTTTCGGTCTCTGTGTTCCGAGGCCATGTCTGTACATGCTAGGCTTGTCAAGTTAACCCTAAGTGTTTTTGCATGTGTAAAAACTGTCTTACACCCGTTGTATGTGAACGTAAGAATCTACCACACCCGATCATCATGTGGTGCTTCGAAACGACGAACTTTAGCAACAGCGCACAGTTAGGGGGAACACTTTCTTGAAATTATTATAAGGGATCATCTTATTTACTACCGTCGTTCTAAGTAAACAAGATGCATAAACATAATAAACATCACATGCAATTATATAGTAGTGACATGATATGGCCAATATCATATAGCTCCTTTGATCTCCATCTTCGGGGCTCCATGATCATCTTCGTCACCGGCATGACACCATGATCTCCATCATCATGATCTCCATCATCGTGTCTCCATGAAGTTGCTCGCCAACTATTACTTCTACTACTATGGCTAACGGTTTAGCAATAAAGTAAAGTAATTACATGGCGTTAAATCATTGACACGTAGGTCATACAATAATTAAGACAACTCCTATGGCTCCTGCCGGTTGTCATACTCATCGACATGCAAGTCGTGATTCCTATTACAAGAACATGATCTCATACATCACAATATATCATTCATCATTCATCACAACTTTTGGCCATATCACATCACAAAGCAATTGCTGCAAAAACAAGTTAGACGTCCTCTAATTGTTGTTGCATCTTTTATGTGGCTGCAATAGGGTTCTAGCAAGAACGTTTTCTTACCTACGAATAACCACAACATGATTTGTCAACTTCTATTTACCCTTCATAAGGACCCTTTTCATCGAATCCGCTCCAACTAAAGTGGGAGAGACAGACACCCGCTAGCCACCTTATGCAACTAGTGCATGTCAGTCGGTGGAACCTGTCTCACGTAAGCGTACGTGTAAGGTCGGTCCGGGCCGCTTCATCCCACAATACCGCTGAAGCAAAATAAGACTAGTAGTGGAAAGAAAGTTGATAACATCTACGCCCACAACAGATTTGTGTTCTACTCGTGCAATAGAGAACTACGCATAGACCTAGCTCATGATGCCACTGTTGGGGAACGTTGCATAAAATAAAAAATTTCCTACGTTCACCACGATCAATCTATGAGTTCATCTAGCAACGAGAGAGAGGAGTGCATCTACATACCCTTGTAGATCACGAGCGGAAGCGTTCAAGAGAACGGGGTTGAGGGAGTCGTACTCGTCGTGATCCAAATCACCGGAGATCCTAGCGCCGAACGGACGGCACCTCCGCGTTCAACACATGTACGGTCAGCGTGACGTCTCCTCCTTCTTGATCCAGCAAGGGGGAAGGAGAGGTTGATGAAGATCCAGCAGCACGACGGCGTGGTGGTGGATGCAGCAGGGTTCCGGCAGGGCTTCGCCAAGCGACTACGGGAGGAGGAGGTGTAGCAAGGGGGGTAGGAAGGCGCCAGGTGTTTGGTGCGGCTGCCCTCCCACCCACCCTCTTTATATAGGGACCCCAGGGGGGGCGCCGGCCCTAGGAGATGGGATCTCCTGGGGGGGGGGCGGCCAAGGGGGAAGACTTGCCCCCCAAGGCAAGTGGAGGCGCCCCCTCCCCTAGGGTTCCCAACCCTAGGCGCAGAGAGGGCCC
>NC_041389.1:12734859-12743419 GCF_002162155.2 Triticum dicoccoides | reverse complement strand
GGGGCGCACCAGCCCACCAGGGGCTGGTTCCCCTCCCACTTCAGCCCATGGGGCCCTCCGGGATGGGTGGCCCCACCCGGTGGACCCCCGGGACCCTTCCGGTGGTCCCGGTACAATACCAGTGACCCCCAAAACTTTCCCGATGGCCGAAACTCGACTTCCCATATATAATTCTTTACCTCCGGACCATTCTGGAACTCCTCGTGACGTCCGAGATCTCATCCGGGACTCCGAACAACTTTCGGTTTGCTGCATACTCATATTCATACAACCCTAGCGTCACCGAACCTTAAGTGTGTAGACCCTACGGGTTCGGGAGACATGTAGACATGACCGAGACGGCTCTCCGGTCAATAACCAACAGCGGGATCTGGATACCCATGTTGGCTCCCACATAGTCCTCGATGATCTCATCGGATGAACCACGATATCGAGGATTTAAGCAACCCCGTATACAATTCCCTTTGTCAATCGGTACGTTACTTGCCCGAGATTCGATCGTCGGTATCCCAATACCTCGTTCAATCTCGTCACCGGCAAGTCACTTTACTCGTAACGTAATGCATGATCCCGTGACCAGACACTTGGTCACTTTGAGCTCATTATGATGATGCAATACCGAGTGGGCCCAGAGATACCTCTCCATCATACGGAGTGACAAATCCCAGTCTCGATCCGTGTCAACCCAACAGACACTTTCGGAGATACCTGTAGTGCACCTTTATAGCCACCCAGTTACGTTGTGACATTTGGTACACCCAAAGCACTCCTACGGTATCCGGGAGTTACACGATCTCATGGTCTAAGGAAAATATACTCGACATTGGAAAAGCTCTAGCAAACGAACTACACGATCTTTGTGCTATGCTTAGGATTGGGTCTTGTCCATCACATCATTCTCCTAATGATGTGATCCCGTTATCAATGACATCCAATGTCCATAGTCAGGAAACCATGACTATCTGTTGATCAACGAGCTAGTCAACTAGAGGCTCACTAGGGACATATTGTGGTCTATGCATTCACACGTGTATTACGATTTCCGGATAATACAATTATAGCATGAATAAAAAACAATTATCATGAACAAGAAAATATAATAATAATCCTTTTATTTTTGCCTCTAGGGCATATTTCCAACACAACTTTGGGCTTCTTCGCGGAAGTGACAACTTGCTTGCCATTCTGCTTGAAGTTCCCTTTCTTTCCCTTCGCCCTTTTCTTGAAACTAGTGATCTTGTCAATCATCAACACTTGATGCTCTTTTATTGATTTCTACCTTCATCGATTTTAGCATCACGAAGAGCTCGGGAATCATTTTCTTCATCCCTTGCATTATAGTTCATCACGAAGTTCTAGTAACTTGGTGATGGTGACTAGAGAACTCTACCAATCAGTATCTTATCTGGAAGATTAGATCCCACTTTATTCAAGCGATTGTTAGTACTCAGACAATCTAAGCACTTGCTCACTAGTTGAGCAATTCTCCTCCATCTTTTTAGCTATAGAACTTGTTGGAGACTTCATATCTCTTGACTCGGGTATTTGCTTGAAATATTAACTTCAACTCCTGGAACATCTCATATGGTCCATGACGTTCAAAAATGTCTTTGAAGTCCCGATTCTAAGCTGTTAAGCATGGTGCACTAAACTATCAAGTAGTCATCACATTGAGCTAGCCAAACGTTCATAACGTCTGCATCTGCTCCTGCAATAGGTTTGTCACCTAGCGGTGCATCAAGGACATAATTTTTCTGTGCAGCAACGAGGATAATCCTCAGATCACGGATTGAATCCGCATCATTGCTACTAACATCTTTCAACTTAGTTTTCTCTAGGAACACATATAAAACATAGGGAAGCAACAACGCGAGCTATTGATCTACAACATAATTTGCAAAATACTACCAGGACTAAGTTCATGATAAATTAAAGTTCAATTAATCATATTACTTAAGAACTCCCACTTAGATAGACATCCCTTTAATCTTCTAAGTGATCACGTGATCCAAATCAACTAAACCATGTTCGATCATCACGTGAGATGGAGTAGTTTCAATGGTAAACATCACTATGTTGATCATATCTACTATATGATTCACGCTCGACCTTTCGGTCTCCGTGTTCCGAGGCCATATCTGTTATATGCTAGGCTCATCAAGTTTAACCTGAGTATTCCGCATGTGCAACTGTTTTGCACCCGTTGTATTTGAACATAGAGCCTATCCCACCCGATCATCACGTGGTGTCTCAGCACGAAGAACTTTCGCAATGGTGCATACTCAGGGAGAACACTTCTTGATAATTAGTGAGAGATCATCTTAAAATGCTACCGTTGAACTAAGAAAATAAGATGTATAACAGATAAACATCATATGCAATCAAAATATGTGACATGGTATGGCCATGATCATCTTGCGCCTTTGATCTCCATCTCCAAAGTACTGTCGTGATCTCTATCATCACCGGCACGACACCATGATCTTCATCATCTTGATCTATATCAATGTGTCGTCACATGGTCGTCTCGCCAAGTATTGCTCTTGCAACTATTGCTATCGTATAGCGATAAAGTAAAGCAATTACTTGGTACTTGCATCTTATGCAACAAAGAGACAACCATAGGGCTTCTGCCAGTTGCCGATAACTTCAACAAAACATGATCATCTCATACAACAACTTATATCTCATCACGTCTTGACCATATCACATCACAACATGCCCTGCAAAAACAAGTTAGACGTCCTCTACTTTGTTGTTGCAAGTTTTACGTGGCTGCTATGGGCTGAGCAAGAACCGTTCTTACCTACGCATCAAAACCACAACGATAGTTCGTCAAGTTAGTGCCATTTTAACCTTCTCAAGGACCGGGCGTAGCCACACTCGGTTCAACTAAAGTTGGAGAAACTGACACCCGCCAGCCACCTGTGTGCAAAGCACGTCGGTAGAACCAGTCTCACGTAAGCGTACGCGTAATGTCGGTCCGGGCCGCTTCATCCAACAATACCGCCGAACCAAAGTATGACATGCTGGTAAGCAGTATGACTTGTATCGCCCACAACTCACTTGTGTTTTACTCGTGCATATAACATCAATGCATAAAACCTAGGCTCGGATGCCACTGTTGGGGAACGTAGTAATTTCAAACAATTTCCTACACACACGCAAGATCATGGTGATGCATAGCAACGAGAGGGGAGAGTATTGTCCACGTACCCTCGTAGACCGAAAGCGGAAGCGTTATGACAACGCGGTTGATGTAGTCGTACGTCTTCACGATCCGACCGATCCAAGTACCGAACGTACGGCACCGCCGAGTTCAGCACTTGTTCAGCTCGATGACGATCCCCAGACTCCGATCCAGCAGGGTGTTGGGGATGAGTTCCGTCAGCACGACGACATGGTGACGATGATGATGTTCTACCGACGCAGGGCTTCGCCTAAGCACCGCAACGATATGACCGAGGTGGAATATGGTGGAGGGGGGCACCGCACATGGCTAAGGAACGATCACGAAGATCAACTTGTGTGTTATGGGGTGCCCCTGCCCCGTATATAAAGGAGGGAGGGAGGAGGTGCGGCCGGCCCCTAGGGGTGCGCCTGGAGGAGTCCTACTCCCACCGGGAGTAGGACTCCCCCTCTTGCCTTGTAGGAGAAGGAAAGGGGGAAGGGGAAAGAGGAAAGGGGGGCGCCCCCCCTTCCTTGTCCTATTCGGACTAGGGGGTGAGGGGGCGCGCGGCCTGCCCTGGTCGGCCCTCCTCTTCTCCCTTAGGGCCCATGTAGGCCCATTAACCCTCGGGGGAGGGGGGGGTCCGGCAACCCCCCGGTACTCCGGTAAGATCTCGATTTCACCCGGAATGATTCCGATATCCAAATATAGGCTTCCAAAATAGCAATCTTTATGTCTCTACCATTTCGAGACTCCTCGTCATGTCCGTGATCATATCCGGGACTCCGAACAACCTTCGGTACATCAAAACTTATAAACTCATAATAAAACTATCATTGTAATGTTAAGCATGCGGACCCTACGGGTTCGAGAACTATGTAGACATGACCTAGAACTGTTTCCGGTTAATAACCAATAGCGAAACCTGGATGTTCATATTGGATCCTACATATTATACGAAGATCTTTATCGGTCAAACCGCACAACAACATACGTTGTTCCCTTTGTCATCGGTATGTTACTTGCCCAAGATTTGATCGTCGGTATCTCAATACCTAGTTCAATCTCGTTACCGGCAAGTCTCTTTACTCATTCCGTAATACATCATCTCACAACTAACTCATTAGTTGCAATGCTTGCAAGGCTTAAGTGATGTGCATTACCGAGAGGGCCCAGAGATACCTCTTCGACAATCGGAATGACAAATCCTAATCTCGAAATACGCCAACCCAACAAGTACCTTTGGAGACACCTGTAGAGCACCTTTATAATCACCCAGTTACGTTGTGACGTTTGGTAGCACACAAAGTGTTCCTCCGGTAAACGGGAGTTGCATAATCTCATAGTCATAGGAACATGTATAAGTCATGAAGAAAGCAATAGCAACATACTAAACGATCAAGTGCTAAGCTAACGGAATGGGTCAAGTCAATCACATCATTCTCCTAATGATGTGATCCCATTAATCAAATGACAACTCTTTTGTCCATGGCTAGGAAACATAACCATCTTTGATAAACGAGCTAGTCAAGTAGAGGCATACTAGTGACACTATGTTTGTCTATGTATTCACACATGTATTATGTTTCCGGTTATTACAATTCTAGCATGAATAATAAACATTTATCATGATATAAGGAAATAAATAATAACTTTATTATTGCCTCTAGGGCATATTTCCTTCACATGGGACCAAAGGGTATATGATACTAGTGTATGATACTACCTCCGTAATGCATAGTATCATATAGTAGTATCATGTAGTACTCTATTTATTTTCATGCATGACACAAAGTAGCATAGCATTTATTATGATACGATATCATGATATGATACTCCACTCTTTCTTTCTTCATTTAATCCTATGACACCTCGTCAAAATTGCCTAGTTGGCATGCATATACTAGCTATGATACTACCATTACGACCAGCCTTAGTTGGAGGAAAGAGAAGAGGAGAGAGAAGGTAAGCGGGCTCTTCGTGAAGAGCCAGCTCTAGCACGTGCTCCTAGGCACTTTGTACATGTTGACTATAAGATGGGCTGTAGGCTTATAGCCAGCAGCTGGCTATACTATTAATGCTCTTTAGATGAGGTGCTAAGTGCATTAAATGGCTTAGTAACTCAAGTATTCAATGCATAAGTGCTTAGTTTATTGGTGCCACATCATATTTTATGCCTACGTGGCATGCTTAGCAGCTATACATGGTGGAGCACTGGGAGAGGCCAAGGCTTGTCATAGTGGGGAGTAACTTGTACTGTAACATATTACTATGTTACTCTAAACATCTCTATAAATCGGAAAGGAGGGAGTAGTAACATAGACTAGTGTCATATGCAGAGTATGGGAGCACATGATATTTCCCCGTCCGGACCGATCCCAAGTTGGCTTCTCATCTTCTTGGCCCAACAAAAAACCCTCCCCCCTCCCACGCGCGCTTCCCGCCCGGCGCCAGCTGAGCCCGCCGCTCCACATTGATGGCAAGTCAGGGCGACGCGACCTCTCACTGCTTCCGCCATTGAAGCGGCGGGCCGACCGAGGGCACCGCCGGCTGCACGCCCGACATTTCAGACTACACAGTGGATAGTAACTTTTAGAGCAAGTACTATAATTAGATGACATAAGCAGGCTATAAGGATTTAAATATAGTATTTGTGATTAGTTGAAGGAGAGAGAAGAAGAGAGAGAAGAGAAGCGGATTGTAAACGTGTAGCCGGTTGTACTCCAACATACTCTACTTTGTGAGACAAAAGGTGGGTCCATTATTAATGATATTGTATTTATACTAAAGGGACTAACAGACGCCTTAATTACTCCGTTTTTTTGAGACAAACCTTGGTGGGGCTATTATTGACTTTTTTTGAGCTATTATTGACTTGGACGTGGGGTTTGGGGGCCAAAGGCCTACTATTATACTCCGACATAACATGCTCTACCCAAGCCGCCGCTGTATCATATGGTTTCACACCGTTCCAGATCTTAGCACCGCCACGCAATTCTTCTCCAGCCCTCCTTCCGGCGTGCACCGCGAGAAGGGACAGCAATCCTCCGAACCCTGCCTTTCGTGATCCTGTACGGGAGAGGGGTGATCAGGTTTTTGGGGAGCACACTCCTGTGACTGCTGCCAGTGACGACTTCCTCAATGACAGCCTTCTTCCCCGACCTCGGTAACCTCTTCATCAACGACATGAGTGACAACATCAACCACATCGGTTCTGCTCCCGCTGTACAGTATGTGATTCTGTCCTCCTGGTTTAGTCCGCATCATTACTTTGATGTTTGCAATTGTCGTCACGATCTATTTACTGCTGATTCGGATTAAATCTCATACTAAATTTCTCATATATTTAACAATCCAATCCAAAAACTTGATCACAGGCAATTTACTCCAAGTGGTTTTGCTGCGCTTTTGAAGCCGCCTACTTTTAAGGGGGTGCGATATAAAAGGTGGCGCACAAGAGCAGTATATTGGTTTCAGATCATGTACTGCTATGACGCCACTAAGGGTAAGCCTGAGGGCGATCTTAATCCTACACAGCATGAAGCTTTTGAGAACATGGATACCCTCTTCAAAGCCGCTCTACTGAGTGTTCTTGACGATTCCATTGTGGATTCGTATATGTTGTTTGACAGCAGCAAAGACATGTGGGTTGCACTCGAAGCCACGTTTGGGCCCTCGGGCGCTGGCAACGAGTTGTACGTCATGGAGCAATTCTGTGACTACAAGATGACTGATGAGCGCTCTGTTGTTCAGCAGACTCATGACATACAGTCACTCTCTAAGGAACTTGAGTACTTTAAGTGTGTGTTGCCGGACAAATTTGTTGCTGGGACCATCATTGCCAAGCTTCCACCTTCGTGGAACGATTTTGCTACTTCTCTGAAAAACAAGAGACATGAGTTTTCTGTTTTGGATATCATTAGCACTCTTGATTTTGAGGAGAAGGCGAGAGCAAAAGAAACGTGCTCGGGTCGCCGAGGGAGCTTCTAGTGCCCACATGGTACACGAGAAGAACTTCCAGCCCAACCAGCCCCAAAACAACAAGAACAAATCTCAGGGGAAAGACAAGTTTGATGCAAAGAACAAGCCGTCACATTCTACCAACTTCAAGAAGATTTCTCATAACGGGAAGGGATACAAACCTCAATTTTGGTAGCACCGGACAAAATTTATATGGCTGCATCTACCTGCTGTCAGCTAACCTCATGGTGCTCCAGGTATTCCTACATTCGTAACTAGGTACAATGACCATCGCAAGATGAAATTAGCTTATTCGTACGTTGACTTGCTAACTGCAGTGCGGAACAATCCTGTCATGTGTGAAGGAGCAAACAAGCAGTGCAGCTGAAGGTGGAAATCAACCAAGGACTTATGGACTTATATGTAATCTTCCTCAGGTAGGTCAGTATCCCCTTCGTCCAGATGATCGTGTTTTGTCATGCCGAGCTATTGATATGTGCTACTGTTTTGCAACACCGTTTAAGTATAGCTACTATTTTCCTATCTTTTCAGATTCAGGACAATGAATATGATATCAGGGGAACTGCACAATATGGACCCATGTTGAGTCATCTCTATTGCCTCATGTGTTTGCTGCAAATGTGTCAGCATCAATTGCAAGATGAGGCAGCTAGCTAGCTGTGGAGTTGCCAACATGCTCAAAGTGCTCGCAACATTGAGAAGAAACAAGCATGCCCAGGAAATTAATGCGTGTGCAGGGAGGCCCTTTGCTCAGAGAAGCATCGACCAATTTTCTTTATTTCCACACCTTCTCACAGTTTTGTATATTGGTTATAGTATGGTGAATCATTGAGATGCATAGACATGCTAAACTTTTTTTCTTCTGAATTTAGTTTAATGTGAGTGTCTGCATCCAGTACTGCATCCTCTAATTTGGTGGATGCACACAGAGAAAATACTCCTTAATTTACTCCATAACCACCCTATTAAATAGGCCTAGTAACAAACCAGACGCATGCAGTGGCCGGCGGGCACATGCATCCTGCATGCATGGCCAGTCATGCAGCAACGCAAAAGAAGAGAGCGGTTCTTGGGAAAAAGCGAGTAGTTAGTGCAGCGGGCCTTATAAACACGAACAACTCGCTCTCTCGCTTCCGTCTCCCCACCCAATTCCCCCCGCTCCCCAATCTTCCTCACTCGTCCAGAAAACCCCGCTCACCTTCTTCCTCACTCATACAGAAAACGCCTGCTCCTCTTCTTCCACTCCTATAGAAATCCCCAGCCCTCCTTCTTCCCCACTCGCACTACCACTAGGCTCATCTCTGGCTACTCTGCTCAAAACCGTGAGCTCAGCGCGACGCCCACAAGGAAAATGGAGTCGGCTGGCCCCAGCGCCAAGAAGATGAGGCTCCCGCCATCGGCGACGCTGGT
>NC_041389.1:12729719-12734589 GCF_002162155.2 Triticum dicoccoides | reverse complement strand
CTCCCGGACGTCATCCTTGAGGAGATCATCTCGCTTCTCCCCACCAAGGATTGCTGCCGCACACAAGTCCTCTCAACTCGGTGGCGCCCTCTATGGCGCACCGCGCCCCTCAATCTCGACTGTCGTCAGATATCTGTCCTTCCTGAATTTGATCTCATCAGAGCCATCGTCTCTTCTCACCAGCAGGGCCCTTTTCAATGCCTCTGCATCACGACAAGCTACCTGCTGTCCATACCCGGCAAGGTGGACGCTTGGCTGACATCCACTGAATTCGGAAAACTCCAGCAGTTTGAGTTCTACCATTACCACGAAAGTTTCATACCACGAACATACCAAGAATTCGTGCCCACACCACCGTTGTCCATCTCACGGTTTTCCTCCTCTCTCCACACCGCCACCTTCGCCCGGTGCCATCTACCAGACGATCTGGTACAAATGCTTCGACTCCCACTGCTAAAAAAACTTTCGCTTGTGGTGGTTTATCTGTCGGAGGCCTCACTGCACAACATCATCCACTCCAGTTGCCCTGCCCTGGAGCACTTGCTGATTGTTTTGGGAATACAAATCGGTATCAGTTGTCTCCAAATAAAGTCGCCTCACCTTAAAAGCATTGAAAATTGTTTTGAAGGACAACAGCTCATCATCGAAGATGCCCCTTCACTTGAAAGGTTGCTCCTTGATAATTGTTATACACCTTCAGAAATAACTGTCATCTCTGCGCCCAAACTGGAGACCTTGGGTGTAATTCGTGACCTGTTTAATAATCACAAGGAGTTGGTGTTTGGATCCTCACCTTTTCAGGTACCGTATATTATCATCTACACATTTGAAATCATATGCTGCATTTTTCATTTGTGCGCATAAGTTTTATATCATCTTGGAGTACACTTTGGGTACTAATATTATGTTATATGCTCAATGAAGAGTTCGTCCATTGATAGCCTATCAATGCTGCTGGATTCTGTCAAGATCATATATATATATATCAGAATGTATAGTTTTGATCTGGACATAATTATTGGCTTGCTGCGATGCTTTCAATCTCTGGAGAATTTATACATAGAGGTGATGATTTCATGCACATTGAAAGCCCGTATATATTGTACTAGAATTAACTGTTCAGCTGTCGTTCTTTCGACATACTCTTTTTTCAGACCTTAACTATTTTCAGTTTTCATGTCTACTTAGGCAAAACCACATGGAGAAAAACATATAACCAATCGTTAGCGTAATAAGCACAAGGATTTTCCCAGTTCTCATGACATTCGTTTGAGGACAATAACGATGGGACGATATGCATCCAACCAGGCAAACAGAAGCTTTGTCACATTCTTCCTGTTGAATGCGAGGTTACTATTGTCCATGAGGCTTAATTTTTACAGCAAGAGATTTCTCACGGACAAACATGTTGAACAGCAAAAAAAGAAGTTTCAGGTGGACAAATGGGCTTCTAAACGTGCTCGGCTTCCATTTACAACAAGTTGTAGACATCCTAAAATAATTTTTTTTGCACAGGATGTTGATTTTATGGATCAGACCGATCCATTTGTTTGTGACTGCAAAAAAGAGTGGTTGGGTTAGATGTTATTGTCATGTTCAATCTGGGTTTGTCCAAAAATTTGATGAACAATTAATCCTTGGGCTTTTTGTACCATTTGTATGCTTGACTTGCATGTTGTTGCCCTCGTACTCCCCTCCACCTGCCACTACACTACCGCATCTTCCATGGCTGTTGTTCGTTCCCGTCCGAGGCCTTGCCATCGTTCTCCGCCTTGGTTAGCTCGTTGTGCTCGCCGCCGTCTGGTGTTGTCAACATGGTCAACAACCAAGAGGAATCAGGAGATGACTGTACGTGGAGAGGCTGACTGTAGGGACCCACCAGGGTCATTGCATTTCGCAAGTAGGTGCCTCGTTATTACAAGCCAAAACAATACTTCCTCCTAATTGTTTGACAACTAGGTTTCATGCCATTGTCAATGTAGTCAATAAACGAGAAAATTACACAATGAGCGGATAACACCAGGGACCCAGCAGCTCACCCAGTTGTTTTTCAGTTTCAGAGACGGAGCTCAACTGCGCGCTGTGCGGCGGCTGTGGCCCGTCTAGCCCACGCTTACGCTTTTATTAAGCACATGACAAGCTCAGTTGATATTTTTTTCTTCTGAAATTGGCTAGCCCAGTTCTTTTTTTTGGAGAATACCAAAACCGAGGCCTACTTGCTTTTCTCAGCCCTGCTGGGCTGCAAATCTTTCAAGACGAGGAGGGATAAGAAATGGGCTTCCCCAGAAAACGGGCTATAAGTTGTAAGAAATGGGCTGTAAATTTTTAAACCAAAGCCAACCGGCAATTGCATTAAAATATCATTTTTTTCCAGCATTTGTCTACTCTCTACTCTTATAAAAACCAACGCCAACTGCAAATTACATTAAAATATCATCTTTTCACCCACAAGATAAACTACTCATACAAATGCATCTTCATGTTCCGTGCAACGAACGGGCATCTTGCTAGTTAAGATTCTAAATTTCATTCATTTTTTTTGTGGAGAATTGTTTTTTGAATTTTATTTTGATATAATTTTTTGAAAACTATTTTTAATGTGAGTCGAAATTTCGTGATTAAAAGAGTTCGGACCCCACCAAAATATGCAAAATTTCGTTGAATTTTTTAGCAGTGCCCAGAATATATGGTCTGTAATGCTAATAAAAATAATATGGGCTTCAAATATCCTTAAGAATTAGCAAATGGGCTGTAAATTATTGAAAATAATGGCTAATGGGCTGTATGCTATTTTCCACAGATTTGGAGGCTGACTTCTGGGCCTACTAGGTTGACGATGACGCTGTCCTAAATTTTTTTTGACGCGTACGCAAGGCTTTGTTAACTTAGTCAACACATAGCAGTGACTGTTGGATGTCCATCCAACGGCCGCTGTGCTTCTTCAATCTCTAATCTTCCTGCTCCAGCCGCCCAAACCAGCGTCGACGGGACTGCCTGCTCCCTCCTCTCGTGGCTGGCTGTGCTGCCGCCAGGCCATCCCTCTAGCCACCCACACATCCTGTTATTTTCCAGCGATGTCAGCCTCACCCCGTAGCCGACCAGTCAACGCTTGTTCTCCCCTCAGCGTGGGCATCCGATGCGGTGGCTTTGCCGGCTCCGGGTGGTTCTCTTCCTAGGCCCCACCCTCGTCCACCGCATTTGTGCTCTCGGCGCGGCGAGGTCAACATGGTCAACAAACAACAGCCATCGGAAGAGGCTGACAGTAGGGGCCCACACAGGAAAATGCCTCCTTATTACGCGCAAAATAATGATTCCTCCACCTGATAGCTGGGACCCACTGGAAGGGTCTCTGTATTTCGCGAAAAAAAACGTTCCCCCCGCTGTCAGCTCGGACCCACCAGAAATGCCTCCTTATTACGCACAAAAAAATGAATACTCCCCTTGCTAGCTGGGACTTACCTTGGTGGGAGGTTGACTTGTGGGCCTACTAAGTTTACGGGGACGGAGGGCTTTGTCAACTTAGTCAATATGAACGACTCTAGCTCCAGTGACCGTACGATGTCCATCCAACGGCTGTAGTGCTTCTTCAACCTCTGGTCTTCGTGCTCCAGCCGCCCAAACCAGCGCCGGTCGTGCCGCGTGCTCCTGCCTCCCGTGGCCGGCTGTGATTCCACGGAGGCCTCACCGCCCCCTACTACTCCCACCGCTGGCCAGGTCATCCCTCTACTCACCCACACCCCCTGTTATTCTGCGGTGATGGCAGCCTCACCCTCGTACTCCTCTTCGCGTGGGCGTCCACTGCTGCGTCTTCCCTGGCTCCACGTCGTCCCCTTCCTAGGCCTCGCTGTCGTCCACCGCCGTGGTGCTCTCGGCGCGGCGTGGTCAATGTGGTCAACGACCGACTTCCATCGGAAGAGTACTGTGCATGGAGAGGCTGACAGCTGGGTCCACGGCGGCCGCAAGGAAGTGCCTCCTTATTACGCGCAAAATAATTCTTCCTCCACCTGACAGCGGGGACCAATCGGACGGGCCACCGTATTTCACGAAAAAACGTTCCCCCTGACTGCTGGGACCCACCAGCTACATCTTCGCACGCAAGGAAGTGCGTCCGGGCAAAACAAAAACGATTCACCCCCCTGACTGCTGGGACCCACCAGCTACATCTTCGCACGCAAGGAAGTGCATCCGGGCAAAAAAACGATTCGTCCCCCTGACTGCTGGGACCCACCAGCTACATCTTCGCAGGCAAGGAAGTGCTTGACAGTCGGGACCCACCTGGTGGAAGCGTACGTAACGTTGTCATTCTGGTCGCGAACGTGTACGTACATACTGGTCGATGTAGAGGCGCGCACGTGTCATAGTAGAGGCGCGCATGTGTCGTAGTAGAGGCGCGCACGTAGCATGTACACGTACGTACAACGGCGAGGGTGCAAGAAAGAAAATACGGCCACGTACGTACATACGGGCAGGGTCTCGAATGCCTACTCGCGCATATGTACATGGCTGGGTCGGAACGGAGAAACAGAGTCGTCGTCGTATTCATGGGGAGGCAACGGAATGCGTCGTGTTCATGGGGAGGCAACAGAGTGCTCGTGTTCATCGGGAGGCAACGGAACGCGTGGGAGCCAACCGGCTTGGACGGAACAGGCAATGGAAACGAGGCCTGGCGTACCGCAGAACGGAGGAAACGGCCTTGTGTTCGACCGGCCACGTTCAAAACGGGGTCCTGTTGACCGGGAGGGGTGTGGCGTACCACAAAACGGAGGAAACGGACCTCCTACGGTCGAAACGGGGGTCCTGTTGATCGGGAGGGGTGTGGCATACCGCAAAACGGACGAAACGGACCTCCAACGGTCGAAACGGGGGCCCT
>NC_041389.1:12724028-12729099 GCF_002162155.2 Triticum dicoccoides | reverse complement strand
GCCGCAACGCTCATTGTTCATCCAATCGATCGGCTTCAGTTAGCAGCAGTAGCGAAGGAATCGCTCCATTGGGTTCAGTTAACAGCCATCGATCGATAACTCGGGTTCAGTAACGCGTAGCCTGCAGTGCAATCGCTCGGGTTCAGTTAGAGCCCAACGCCTCGCTCGGGTTCAGTTAGAGCCAACGCCTCGCACACACGCGCGTACGTGTACGAGAGAAACGCGCATTGCTCAGCCCCCGACCTCCCACCGTAACCGGCAACTCCCCGAAATTTTCCTCCCCCTCGCTTCTACCACGGTTTTTTTCGTCATGGACGGCCCAAAGAATGTCATGCAGCTGCGTCAACGGCCCGCCCAAGACGAAAAGCCCATTTTCTGTCATGATTTTTTGTCATAGAAGTAGGAGCCCACCACATCTATGATGATATCGGGTTTTGTCACAATTATCGTCATAGAAGTGTCATATGTATGATAGAAAAAAATTTCGTTCGGCCCAAAATGTCACGGATGTGTCTTTTTTTTGTAGTGATTGTTATTAATTGGTTAAATATCATGATATTGTTTGTCATTATGTTTATGCTTGTTGTGAGCTTGCAAGTACATTCAATATACTGACCTGATGTGTCATGCCAGATTTTAGGAAAGTCTCGTTGGAAAAGAGAGCTGTCCGAGTCTATATCGTGTCCACATCGGTGTCCCTGTGCTATGGAGTCCCGCTACGACGTTGTTCCGCTGCCGCGTAGTTGTCACGATCGAGGCCCCTTTATGTTTACTAAATAATGTACATATTGTTCAGCCGCACCGTGCGTGCCGCTTGGCCTCGCTAACTGTTGTAATATGAACTATGCTCCGCTAGCATGAATAAAGCGGTTGTTTTTCTGTACCAAGTTGTTGTGTGTTGCCAGAAGACATGGTCTCTGGGCTGGCAATGCAGGGTAAACCGGTCGCTCTAAGCCGGGGTGCCACAGACACGTGGAACGGACTGGGTACCAGTGGTCCGATGGAGACGTGATACTCGGCATCGGTCGATGATGATCGGTGGTTCTCTGCAGTAGGGGTTTGAGTGGTGTGGGTACGCGACCCGGGAGACTCGACCAGGACAGCAGAGGTTCGACGCGGTGATAGCGGCGAGGCGTGCGGTAAGCACGGGACATAGCGACAGACCAAGGCACCGGTGGTCAGACATGTGGTCAGACAAATTGTGCACGGGGTGCTAAAGCAGTGTTGGCAAGTACCAGATTCAAGGTGGTGACTGGGTCTATCGGTGCCAGTTGATGGACAGGAGTTGACCATGGACAATCTGAGAAAGTGGCGGAGAGTCTAAAATTGTCAAAAGCTGAGAGTGTACATGGCCATATATTCTGTGGTGTTTAATGCACATGGCAAAGTGTGGATGACAAATACAGAAGGAGGCGGAGTTTTATAGCTGTGGGACATGCCAGAGACTATCCGGGAAGAAGGGTGAGATAACTGCGAATTTGACTCAGGGTGACACAGGGCGATGGTGAAATTCCTTCAAGTTTCAGACAGATGGTCAATGAGGAGCGATGATGTTGAGTTCAGATAACTCTTATATGTGGCGTCCAATATATGAGTTGTTCACTTTCACGCAGACAGTGGTCGGTGTGTGATGGCATTGAATGGATTCTCCGGAAGTTGGAAGCACAAAGTAGAGTCATGATGAACTTGATTTTGCTCGAGTGTTGATTGTGAAGAAGACGAGAAGGGACTACAGTTGCAGGTGGAGTCACATGAAGTCTGGGAATAGCAGCGATGCTCATGGTGTATCTCAAGTCCAATGTATATGAAGGTTCGACACATGAATGAATCCAAGGTGGTGGAGAATATTCGCCAATGTGGAGTTTGTTAGTGTTGTGTTGAATATTATTGTACAAGGTAGGTTACAGTTGGACTTGGTTTTGAACTGTAAGTAGACAGGGTAGGAGTTGTGTCCTAATAGGACACTTGTATCGTAGGTCTCTCATATATAGCGGGATAGACACACGATGTAACCTATGCCAACATAATAGCATATGCTTTCTTTAAAAAAACATAATAGCACAACCACGTAGGGGGAGCCGGCGCTCGGGCGGCCGGGGTGCGGTATTGTAGCGGTGTCATGGGGAGGAGCGCCCGTAGTCATGCCCCGGGGACGTAGCCATGATGGTGAACCTCGTTAACAAATCTCCTTATTAGGGTCATATCAATACACAATAGAAACAACACATAATTCTAGGATCAATACATGGTATTGGAGCGGTTTGTCCAACGACACAGATCCTAGAACCTTCCACCACTTCCACAGCGCGCCGCCCCCGGGAAGATTAATCTCCTCTCCCCGGGGGCGCGGCACCTGGTATCGATCAAAGATCGGATCGGTTCCTTAGACTAGATTAGATCCCAATTTCAAAAAAAATCAATTCATAGATTAGATCCAATTAGCCACAAATAAAATCCCTAGATTAGATCCTCACGACCCTCAAATCTCCGGTAAAAATCAGTGCAAAATCGATGCATGCGGCGGCGCACGGCACGATCCAAGCAAGATCCAATCTGCAACGTACCAACGCCGCCAACGCCGCCACCTGCCTTGAGCCTTCCGAGGCATCGACAACACACCGCGCACCTACAGAAGACAAGGACGCGCGGCGCCCCGGGACTCCAGCCAGCTGCCTCACCCGCGCCTGAGGGGGAGTCCCAGAGACTAAAAAAAATTCCTAAAAAGTCTGTAGGAAACAAACGGAAGGGACTTTTTTTACAGGAATTAAAAAAAACTCTACTAGAGAATTTTTTTTTGATTAGTTCCTGGGACTAGAAAAAGTCCTAGGACTTTTGAACCAAACACCCCCTGAATCATGCGGGGCATTGCATGAAGCCATGCATGTGCTCGGCGACTCCTCCACATGCATGCAACAGCAAATTGGCCCAGGATACAGATGGTACATACTCCATAAAAGGAAAATTACTAATTCTACATGGAGAGCGTTCGTGTTGGCAAATTTGACAAATTTGACCTATAAACGAAATTAAATCACAGAATGAACTATCCGTGAAACTATTTCACGCGGCTGACCCGTGGCGCCCAGCTCTCAGGCACTGCACTAGTGCAACGCCTGGGAGCTAGGCGCTGCACTAGTGCAACGCCTAGGAGCTAGGCGCTACACTCTATAGTGTGGTGCCTAGCTCTCAGGCGCTGCACACGACTTAGTAATTTTCTGATCACACGTGTGCGACGCTGGCGGTGTAGCGCCTATCTGCGAGGCGTTGCACAGTGTAGTGTGGCGCCTTCGTGTCGGACGTCACATAAAAAGGTCAGCCGCGTGAAATAGTTTCACGGATAGTTCATTTTGTGATTTGATTCCGTCTATAGGTCAAGTTTGTTAAATTTGCCTGTTCAGGTTGTGTGCGTCACAGATCAGATCGCGAGTCCAAGCTACATGCAGCGGCATCCACCACGGGAGGGCGACCTCCTCACCCGGCGTCAACACGACCAGCGACGCCATTACGACTCCACGCGCGACTGCACCGGCATCAACCATCTGCACAGCATCAAGCCAGACATCACCGATGCGAACAACTACATCAAGCTGTACGGCACCATCAAACTACGAGCAAGCCTTCGACACCATCGTCGCCACAAGTGACGCCTTCAAGCGACGATCGTCGTCAACACGCATGCTGCTTCATCGCCTACACATCATCATCAATGTCTTCATCAATATGGTCTTCATCAACAACTTCGTCAACACACCGCCGCCGCCTCGTTCACAAGATGGACAACTAGCGTCCTCTGACAGATTTTTCTGCAAGACGCGACCTCGACGACGGCAATGACCGCGTCACGACGACAACATCGACCACGTCATCCATGACAGCACGACTGCATCGAAAGGGCGTCACTATAGCGACGACCGCATCACGGTCACACGGTTCTGGCAAAGCCGATGTGTGCTCGATGGCCTTCCTCCGGTCTTGGCAAAACCGATGGATTCATCGCCGACGGCACCCTCTGACATCCGCCGTCCATGTCTTTAGCTCCGTCATATCGCATTTTTTTGCGCCTCCGGCTTTGTGCGGCTCCATCATCCACGACGACCACACCATCGACCATGACTACCTCGGCCACGGCTACATCACCATGATCGACTACCTCGACATTAATGACTATGTCTACAACAACATATCGGCAACAACTCCAATCAACAACATCCGCGTCGTCATCAGCGTTCACGCCACTCCCGCTGTGACTGCGGGAGGGGAGAGAGGAGAGACAAGGAAGGCACCAGAAGGGAACACAGTCACCGCCCTAGGTACCGACCCATCAGAAATGCACAATATCTTGCCTTGTACTTCAATCATCTTTCCACGTTGTACTCCTATATATACCCCATATGAGGGTCAGGTCAATACAATACAATATTCAGTCATCTTATAATTTCACAGCCAAACTTTTTTTGAGACAACGCAAGCTATCCTGGTGAAATGAGATGAGCTAGTCTATACACCAAGAACATATTACAGGGGCCCCGTTTTGGGAACCTTGTCGAAGGGCCTTGACAGTTTAGGGAGCCTTATAGAAGGTTCTTAACCAGATTTTTTTCTGTTTCTTTGTTTCCATTTTTCTATTGCCTTTTACTTATTTTTCTGTTATTTTCCTGAATGTTTTATTGGAAAAATATTTGAAATGTTCGAATATCATTTGAAAGTTTCACAATATGTTTGTAAAAATCATAAGTTCCAAAATGTTGGTGTTTTTAAAATGCATTTATTTTTTTTAAAATGTTCACAGTTTCAAATTTTGTTTATGTTTCTAAAAAAAACGATCATTTGTCCAAACAAATGTTCGTTTTCAATAAGTATTGTCCTTTTCAAAAAAATGTTAGGGATTTCAAAAAATCTTCATGTGTTTTAAAAAGTATTCACAATTTCAAAAACAATTCGCTGTTTCACTAAGTGTTTTCCGTTTCAAAAAATGTTTGCGGTTTGAAAGAAAATCCATATGTTCCAATGGCATTTCCCGAGTGAGTAAGGTCTGAAGTTTGTTTTTTGCGAAAACAAAGGTCTGATGTAA
>NC_041389.1:12716437-12723474 GCF_002162155.2 Triticum dicoccoides | reverse complement strand
TATAGTATGATGCTTATAAAGATAATGCTAACTTCAGTTGAAACAAAATAAAAATAATTAGAAGCTCTGTAAGTTAAAACAAAAAAGATGCGGCAAATAATCAATCTTGCACATAATAAAGGAAACTGTGCCACGAAAACCTTGGGCCACATCAAAATGCTGCCAAAGAGAATAACTTGCCACATCACAAATCTCACTCATTTTCCGTCTATTTTTCTTTGCTAAAAGCCATATATTAACCACATCCTAGCCTTACAAGAGCACTCATAGTGATTTTTGTTTTACAAACAGGCTGAAGGGGAATTCGTTGTCGCCTTGAACTTGCTCAAACATATGAAGAATCATGAGTGTAACTCGACTGCACCTGCTCCACATTACTAAAGCAAGAGAGTCGTTGTAACTACAAATGGGAAGTCATAAGACGTTGCCATGAGATGCTAGGGACAACAATCTAAAGCACGACATGTTATATGGAGAAGAAGATGGAGGCCAGACGAGGAGACCCAACTCCATGCCCACGTCGAAACTGTCAATGCAGAATCTTAACAAAGAGACCACTGACATAACAACGTCATGCGGAAGCATCCTAGTCAACAACTCCCCCACACAACCCAACCTATCAAACTCAGGGAACCAAATCCTCGCGTAGGCTTGGGCCATGCCTAGACCAACGCCACTGCGACCAGGAGGGGATGAAGCCCGAGGTACCTATTTCATTGTGTTGTCACCTCCACCACCTGGGCAAACTACACGAGGACGCCAAAACCTAACAAAATAGACCATGACTCTCAATGAGCGCGAAGATCCATGATGTCCCCCCGCCTCATGGGTCAAAACCACAACTAGAAACCATGGGAGACCAACGAAATCAACTGTAGGGCTTTGTGGTAGTTAGGGTTTTCTCGAAACGTCAAATAATTGGGATTTTGCTCACCCATCCCCTCTCCCTTCTCTAGCCTTCTCGTCTTCAGTTGTTTGTGGCGATGGCATGAGGCGTATGTGTTTTCCGTGATCATTGGTGATTTTTAGGTTGTTACAAGACTCCGAGCCCCCAAAGAGGAAATTAATGAAGTCCATCGAGGGTGTTCTTTGATTTAAGGGCACATAATCTAGGACAAAATCTTCATTCTAAGAGTATACTTTATGTATTTGCATTTTAATCCTAACATGTAAACTGTTGAGGTTGTTCTCAATGAGATATTTGCTAAGATATGAAGGATGATACGCCATGATCTTAATTAGACTGGATCCTCGCGTAGGCAAACTAATTCTTTTATTGGAACGCGTTAGTGGTACACCTAAGTACGACCCCCTTCAATACGGGAAAAGGACAATAAGAAACGCTAGAGATCACAAGAACCACTCAATATACACTTTTTTTTGCGGGTAACCACTCACTACACTCAATCACCGCAATAGGCAATGGTGTTTCGATCTCCGTATCTACAAGGAAATAATTACCACCAGTTTAATATTTCTCAGGCCAAAAGGCTACCGGGAGAGATATCATTATCGTTTCTTATTCAGGGCCTTTATAGTTTGCCCATTTATAAATCTTGAGATAATACTAATGTATTACTGCATGCCGACCTCAAGATCCCAGAGCAAATCAGGGGATGTAACAGATAACAATCTTAATTCCTAGAGGAACATGAGTTTCTAAATGAATTTTCTGTGAAAAATAGCATTTTCATTAACCATATGCGAGTACATAGAATTGACCCAAAAGACTCCCAAGGTGTGCAGATTCCGCCGGAACACAACCGGTTGTTGTTAGAAAATCACTGAGGGCCTCTTTGATTCGTAGGAATTTCAAAACATAGGAATAGAAAAAAAAAACAGAATTGAGGTGATGCCCATTTGAATCCTATAGAATACCAGAGTGTTTGATGTCACAGGAAAAGCAAAGGAATCGTAAAAAAGAGGTCGGAGTGGATGTTAGGTTTCTTATGAAATATAGTACAAATGATTCATTAGGGGGAAAAAGCATATATGGCCCATCCTACGAATCAAACAACCGACAGAGGAAAAAAATCTGAAGGATTATGATCCTCAAAAAATCCTATGAATATTTTTTGAATCAAAGGAGCTCTGACATTTCCTCAAACAATATTAATTGTACAAGATGGGATACTGATCACAAAGAGGATTATGACCTAAACAGGAGTCCTCCCAAAGCCAGATACTATTGCCATCACCCAGGATGTATAGAAGTACCCCTTGGCGTTTATGAGTGCCCTCACTAAACTGGATCCTTATTACGTACTTGCACTCTTATATTATGCATGACGCGTCATGGGAAAACAGTTAAACAGATGACGCTCTTCAATCCAAGTTCATAGTTAAACAATCCACAATATGCTGCAAAGATAAAAATGGCCGGTATGGTATGATCTTGATTCTCGGTCGTGTACGACCCAACAATCTTTTCATTTAAAATATGTCAGTGGTGCACGTACGTACGATCGATCCCTTCAATCCGCGATCTCAGGAATTCCAACCGCTCAACCACTGTCTTTGGCAATGGTATCTTGATCTCCATATCTAGGTCAGCAAATAATTAACCGGAAAATAGCACCTCAAGTTGTTTTCTTTTCTCAGGCCAAGAGACATATTGTTTTCATTTCTCAGGTACGGAGAGAGATATCATTTTGATTCTGTGTCTTAAAATTTTGCTCGATCTGAAATCGTGAGATAATGCAATATATTGCTACGTACCAACCTCAAGATCTCAGAGCTAATCTCTTTATGATATTGGCAAATCAATGTTTATTTATTCGAATCCATCCGTACGACATCGATTGCTTGTAAAAGGCCTATACTAAATCCTCATCGAGCTAATCCATTCGTGCGTTAGCGAAACACAATCCCCAGATGTCTGCAGGTGTGGTCGTTCATTCAGAATTACAATCCATGGTTCTGTGTGGCTTCTATGCATGGTTGCTAGCTGGTCTTAGAACACCAGCTAATTAACTTTGCAGCTTACGAACTACTCCCTCCGTCCCATAATATAAAACATTATTGATAATAACATTATATATTATGGGACAGAGGGAGTATGAGCTAAACTATCGATCACTGCGTGCGCGGCGCACACCTCTTGTTTTGTCACGATCTAGTACCCCACATTCCGGCCGGGATTGACTGCGGCTGGGGGTTTTAACCTTCTTTTTCAAAAACTAGATAAATAAATGTCGGCCATGAGTCACTTGTCTCTCGGGGGCTCTTTTTTCAATGAAGCCTACGGTGACTTCGTAAAATCTTAAGATGACATGCCGGCCCAGTCTCTTGAAGGTGTTCAATCGGGATAGAATGTGCGTGTGTGCGTTTATACAGGTGAGTGTATGCGTATTTATATGAGCTCTTGCATCTATATTGTGTTAAAAAAGAAATTCTCTAGGGAGTTCTCGGTTGGCTTACAAATGGTTATCTTTATCGTTTCGAGATCTTTATTTCTTTGTATTTGCATGACTCCCGATGCTATAAATGAATGGTTCTCAACGGTGACTTAGAAATATAATCTCTCGCCTGTTTGATAAATTACATGACCGTTTTTCTTTGTTTCTCGAATTACTGGCGCCGTGTCTTGCACAACCTATTCCGTTTGTTCTCATACGGCAGTCGTAGATAAACAAAAACTCCAATGCATGAGGTGCATGGTTAGTGACATCTTGTTACTTTACTCTTGCCATCTAGTTTAATTACTTATCAGCAAGCATTGTTAACTAAAAGATTTGTTGGCTCGAGGTCTACGCACGCAACGTATCAACATATATCTCTGTAAGCCCCTGTTGCTGATTAGGTTGCTAGTTTGGATTATACTAATTAAGTTGGTGCATGATGAGTACTGGCAGTTGTACTTGATTGTTTTTTCTTAATCCGGTCGTTTCTCTCTACTTTAAAGAGATATGCCGTGATACGGTGACGATTATGTATGTGCGGGTCTCCTTCGTTCATGATACTTTCAGTCTCTATCTCACTGCTAGAAACTGGACTTTGTTGGTTTTTGTTGGGAGGGCTTCTCCCTCACAAGAGCCTGCTAGCCAAAAACATACTATTGTTTTCTTGCCCGTTGTTATGTCACATGTTTGGACGGCATAATGTCTTTGCATGCAATCCTGAACTATACTCATGTTAAGAAACAAGTGGGCAATGTTTTGAAACTGCATTTCGAGAAGGCATATGACAAGGTATATTGGAATTTTCTCATTGATTGTCAAAGTATGAGGGGTTTTGACAATAGATGGATTAAGTGGGTGCAGCAAGTTTTGTTTAATGGGATTATTAGTGTTAAATTGAATGGTGAGATGGGTTCGTACTATCAAAGTGCCAAAGGGGTGCGCCAATGTGACCCATTGTCACCTTTTTTTGTTTAGCTTGGCGGCGGATTGCCCTAATAAAATGGTTCTTGAAGCACAAGATAATGGCCTTATCACAATTGGCGTCTGATCTTGTTCCTCATGGCGTAGTGATACTTTAGCATGCGGATGATACAATCTTATGTATGTCGTGCGATTTGGAAAAAGCCTTGAATGTTAAGTTGTTACTGTATTTCTTTGAGATGACATTAGGGCTCAAAATAAACTTCCTGAAAAGTGAGGTACTGTACATTGGTGAAGATAAGAATGTGACAAAAACTTATTCGGAGTTGTTTTATTGTTATGTTGGTCAATTCCCTATGCGATATCTTGATGTCCCTAGAGCTCTATTGGTCTGAAGATTCCAGACTGGGATTTTATTGATGTTAGATTTATATAAAAAAGGTAATTTGGAGCTTGGAAAGGTAGTGCAATGTCTATAGGGGCTAGAGGTATTTTACTTAATTATGTTCTCACTAGCCTGCCATCCTTTCATATAGCTATGTTCCTTATGAATAAAACTTGACTGAGAAATGGGATATATAAACACATAAGAGTTTCCTTTTGTGGATTAAGAAATATCACATGGTGAGGTGGTCGAGGGTGTGTAGAAGACTGGGAGTTAAAGATATTAGAAAATAGAAAAATAGCCTCTTGGTTAAATGGTAGTGGAAACTTGAAAACAAAGATGCTCTGCGACAAAAATTAAGAAAGCTTGATATTCATAACAAAACTGCGACGAATGTCAAGCCTAGGGTTACTGATTCTCCTTTTGGAAATCCATTATGAAGGTAAAAGATCTTTACATGGTGGGGCGAAAATTAAATTTGAAATGTGGTCACATTGCAAGATTATAGAACGATGTCTATTTTGATAAGAAAAATATGAGGAAGTTATATCATGTTCTTTTATATATGCGCCAGAGTGTGTTTCTTGGCCGAAGAGCCTACTTAAGAGCGACATACGGACGGACGGGGCATTGAACGGGCGTGGTAGAGATCCGTCCCGTCCCGTCTAGTAACACGTCACCAACATTGAATAGTCGCGAACACTGAGGACGCGGTGCGGGCGGCGCCCTCGACTGACGCGCCCTTTCAGTGGCAGAGCTAGTGAGAGCTAGGTTGCGTCTGCTCTGAGTCGGCTTCAATGTGGAGCGGCGCATTTTACAGCGGCATGAATGCGGGCAGCTAGCGCCGAGCGGGAACGCACGCCGGCAAGGAAGGAGGTGGTTTGGGTGGGCCATAGTGGACAAAAGCGGGCATTGGTGCTGTCCAGACGCCCGCGAAACCCCTCACACTTGTCTCCGGTTTGCAGAAGAAAACACGTTCGGACCGTCCTGCGGATCGATACATACCCGTGTTGGATGGCTTCCACAATCTAATGGTCCGAACGAATGTGGACGATTTGAGAGTCGTGGTTGGAGATGCCCTTACAGCCCTGTCAGTGAGTCAGTCAGCTTGTATGACTGTACATAGCCCCCGCGGGGTGTACGTAGGCCATTGATATATATACATGGACCCAGCTGAGCCGGTCTTAAAAGGGGGCGTGCCATCCACGTGAACGTGTCTGCCCGGTTCATGTGTCCATGTCACTGTAAGGCTGCAGTACACACGTCTGGGCTATACGTGTCCATAGTTCTCCGCATAGTATGGGTAATGTTGGCCGCATTATTTTATTTGGTCTAACTGATTCCAGCTGCAAATCAAATGTGCGTGGCCGGCCCGTCATGCACGGCCACGACGACGCTGCTGCTACATGTTACATCAGGTACGTACGTACGCCCCCCACCACCTTTTGCCACTCGAATCATGCATGCATGCATGTAGTAATCCTCCACTAGGATTCTGATTAGTGCTGATTTTGTTCATGGATCAATTGACGTGAGCTGACATCCATTTTTTGCATTGCCTTGAGCTGAACTAAAGCTCAGCTCACCTCACCTCACCTCACGTGAACAATTTCTACATATCTGAGGTCTGAGCGCGCGTCACGATCGATGTTTTGTCAACTTGGACGCTGGATGGCCGCTGTCTGTTTGTCTGAACATTTCAGCGTGCGTGCCTACGTGTCTGAACTTTTTGGATAATGGTGCGTGTCTTGAACTCAAAAGTCACATTTTTAAACTGCGGCCGCAATTTGTACAGCTCCCACGCGTAGCACGTTTCATCGCACGTTTGTCCAGCTGAGCTCCCCACGTGATTCAGGTTTTGAGCGCACGTACGTTATGTTACGCACGCGGTGCCATTTTGACGTCGACGTGCACCAATCATGCACGTACCAGCGCATGCAAGCGCGTGCGTGCGTGATTTCCTTCTAGGGAAATGCTGGCCAGCCTAAACTTTTCCCTCTGAAACAAAAACCAAGAGACTAACTATTCAAAGGGGGGGAAACGAACATAAAAGTTGCGCCTTTTAGGGTTTGACAGAAAACACTATTTTTATCAACTATCTACCTTCTACAGAAATAAACACCGGTGCTTAAGATACTCAGATTACTATAGTACTAAGCATATCTCTAAGTATCTTGTATTGTATAAGGACTAAGAAGATATCGCCACCTAGCACACGCTTCTAATATTGTCAGGCACCTAAAAAAAATCTTGCATCTATCACTTTTCATCTGGACCATCCAACTGCCCAAAACAAATCAACACTATTCATCTTCTTCCTCCCTCTCTTC
>NC_041389.1:12714491-12716005 GCF_002162155.2 Triticum dicoccoides | reverse complement strand
TCTCCCACCTCGCCACTCCGCCCTACCCTCAACCTCCCCCCACCACAGATGCCTCGGCTCGACCATCCCTCTAACACCCCCACATCTACAAGAACCCTAGTGACCCTCCGCACCCCATCCACCACGGTTAAGTTTCTTCCTCGTCTTCACCTAGGACGCCGCAGCTCGCTGCTGCTTGCAGCATCGGCCCCGTCACCGGCAAGGTCCTGGCTTAGTCTCGGCGTGGCCGACGCTCGTTGCTGCCGCTTCTCACGTCGTCCCCATCCTCAGCCTCATGGAATGCAGAAATCGACTCGTGCAAAGTGAGACACCTAAGATTTAGCAAACCTTCAATCACCATATATATAGTTTTGGAGGCAGACAAACATTAGTTGCTAGAGATGACCGTAAGAGAGATAACCAAACTTATGCCATGTTTTTATTGCCGTTTCCAGTTCCAGATAATATGGAGAGTTGAGAGAATGATGTCTTCTGAACAACTGTACGAACGCCCCTGACCGGTTATATATGCCCTGCTATGAAACGACAAGACTATCGCTATAGTTTTAATCCAATTATTTTTTTCAACTATTAAATGTATATGTGCATGCATGATGAGCTAGACCAATAGTGTCTCACCTGCACACACACACACACACACACACACACACACACACACACACACACACACACACACACACACACACCTATTACCAGGCCATAACCATGTACTGCAGCGCTAGATAGCTCTATCTCCGGAGAAACGGACACACAAAAACAGGACACATACATACACACCGACACACATGCACTGCTGAGTGTGCTGATTTGTCATCCCCAGCTCGATCTACATACTTTTACCGTGTTCCAGGGATATATAGTTTCATGTCCAAAAATATCCATATATAGAAATGGGCCTAGATCTCTATGTGATGCATGCATGTGTGGTAGTACCACTACTACTACTATCTCTGTTGGTCTATTATGATGTATGCATGTGATGCTAATCCATATATAGAAACTGCTCTTCGTTCGGATCTGTCGATCTCATGGGCCATGCATGCATGATGCATCCAACAACTGACATGCACATCCATCGACATGCAACACACGGGAGTTCGATATATCCAGTAAGGGAGTGACACCTGGCACATCACACCCTATGGTTAGATTAAGATCAAATTAAACCGGCCACGTGATAATTAGTCAACTAGTTTACAAGCAGCAGTGCATAGGCCGGCCGTCCAGTACAATGCATGAACCTGCAAAAGTCCTTTTCTAATCAGGTGGATCCTGCTCGGCAGGTTCATGCCGGCCAGTACAATGCATCACACCAAACTTAGCCATACATCCCGTATTTTAACTAACCGAACGAAATTTATGCAAAGCGGCCGATATTCATCAAAGTTTGGATAGAAAATAACATAAATCACCCATACATAACACGTAAACTAAGTCTAGTACAAGAATGTCTCTAATTTGACTTAGATCCCGCATGTCCAACAAGTTTTTCATGAACGGATCATGTCATTCCA
>NC_041389.1:12692368-12714264 GCF_002162155.2 Triticum dicoccoides | reverse complement strand
ACAGTGTGTGCACGCTAATGGCCGTCCCTCTGTCCTGTGGTACACCACGGTGGCGCGTGCGGGCTATATACAATGTCTAGACTAACATTGAGTGAATGAATCAATCAACACGTTGAGCAAGAGGAAGTAAAACCTACGATCTCGTCCTCTCTAGCGTGCAATGGCCACCTTGCCTCGAGCTGACGAACCACATTGCAAAACTTGATGACACTGATCTGAATAATGTGCCAGCGACACGACAACAACCTCATGTTGCGTTGTTGAATGATGTACATGTCGTAGGGAGCATTATGCTTTTGTGTGTGAAACTTTCATGCACTTGCTCCCAGAAGGGCTCCCCTGTGCTCCTACCTATGAAATCCGCGGATACGGCCAGTCACGCATCGCACAACAATTCATCCTCTATGGCCGAGTAGTTCGCCACCCTTCATACTGTAAAAACGACATAGCATTTGAAAATAAGCTCAATGGCATTTGACCGAATACCTACCGGGCGTGGCCGCCATGGAGGTCGTCGACATGGGGCGGAGTGTACCTGAGTACAAATGGCTCCAAGGTGGGCAGCCCGACGTAACGTCGAGCGGGCACGTCGCTGCTGGTTGCGGACGTCCGGCAATGCCTCTGTGGCGGCCGGAGACATACAACAGCGGCGGCGGAGGTGGAAGGTGCGCATGCAAAGCATGGAAGAGAAGGGCGGAGTGGAAGGAAACGAAATCGGGAGGGGGGATTGGGTGGGCCGGGAGTGTCGGAGTCCTACGTTTCGGGTGTCCGAACTCCTGCAAACCTCCCCTAGTTTGTCTCTAATTTGCGGGAGAAATCGCGTCCAGACCATCCTATAGACCGATACAGATTGGCGTTACATGGTTTCCGCGGTCCGGGCAGCGTGGTCGACGCAGACGATTTGCGGATCCACGAGATGCCCTAATGTAGCATGCTATCGGCCCGGGACTTGTCCGAGACCTGGGCACCTGGCCCAATCCTGGCTACACCACTGCTTTCAGCGTTGTAACATCTGGTTTCGCTGAATAATATTTTTACAGTATCGGTGCTCACAGAGAGGATTATGACCCAGGACGAAAGTACCTTCTAGGAGTTTAGTGAGTACCCTCGCTAAATAAGATCCTTATTATGTGCTCGCACTTCTCATATTATCCACGACATGTCAACGGGAAACAAATGATGCCCTTCAATCGAAGCTCATAATTACACATTCACAATATGCTCAAAGATAAAGATGGCAGGTATGGTGTGATCTCAATCGGATGCTCTTATGCGTCCCAACACAATCTTTTCATTTTGAAATAAAATATGCCAGTGGTGCCCGTACGTACGATCGCTTCAATCCTCTATCTCAGGAATTCCAACCACTCAACCACTGCGTTTGGCAATGGTATTTTGATCTCCATATCTTGAAGAGAATAATTAACTATGAAAATACCACCTTTGTGTTATTTTTCTATTTCTCAATCCAAGACGAAAAAAATACAAGGAAATAAATACTGAGAGAGATGTCGTTTATTTTAGGAAAGAGAGAGATGTCGTCTTGATTCTGTGTCAATAATTTGCTCCATCACAGATCATCAGATAATGTTTTTTAGGGCAAAATGTATTTAAAAAATCATCAGATAATGTTAGTGTATTAGCACTTTTTTTTTGAAAAGGAGAATAGCCTCCGGCCTCTGCATGCAACCATATTATTAAACGAAGTCTCAAACAAGGATGAGGTACGGTACAAAATCTCGAATGGAGTTAAAAAAAGATGAACAAGGCCACAACCGGCACAAAATAAGACTAGATGCCTATACACATATCTTATTATTGGACCGTCATCCAAACCGGTTGTAGGTATCCGCCCGTGCTACCGTCTCCCGACGGTTGCACCCATAAGCCATATGTTCCTTACTTCCGCATGACTGAGTAATGAGCACGTACGGGTCCATAAAATTGCTCTGTATATGACCTGCAAAAAATTTGTAATATTTTGTCTGCTAAAAATAACGCCGTTTCGGCAGTTTGATATTGCCCAAAGTAATGGACACACTCAGACTCAAATATGTGCCGCTAGTTTAGCCTCCCAAATAGGGTGTCTATGTTATTAGGCGGACTGGCACCGAAGGCCACATGCACTGTGTGCCATAGTCATGGCTAGTGGGCAGTCTAGGCAGAGGTGTTCAATTGATTCATCATGATCGCATAAACAACACCTTCTGCTACCCTCCCAATGACGTTTTCCCAGGTTATCTTTAGTCAAGATCACTTTTTTTGTGAACAAACCACATAAAAACTTTAATCTTTAGAGGCACCATAATTTTCCAGATGTGTAGCGACTTTGGGATTGGACCAATGTTTATCAAGTCCATATACATTGACTTTACTAAGAATACCTCCGACACCGACAACCTACAGTATAGTGTATCTGACCCATCTGATAGGTTGATCTTCATCAACTTACACACGAGATGTAGCCATCTATCCCATCATTTGCCCTAGTGAGATTCTGAACTGAATGTTTAAGGAAAATGATCCTAGAATTGTACTAACGAAAGCTTCTTTCCTACAATATTGTAAATGGTAGAAATACTGAATGGCTAGTGGCTAGTCCCCTAGTCAAGTATCCTCCCAAAACATGGTAGAGTTGTCGTTCCCAACAATGAATTTGGTCCTAGCAAAAAGGCTGCCTTCGTGCACATCAACCCTTTTCAAAACTGTGAATCATCGGCTGTGCCATTACTTATGTAAGGGTTTGGAATGTAGGTACTTGTTACATAATAATTGTACCCACACTCCGTCGTTCTTCATTGAAAGTTTGTATAGCCGTTTACTAAGTAGGCATTTGTTCTTTACCTCAGGGTTTTCAATCCTTAATCCCACTTGATCTTTTGACCTACATATTATATGCCACTTAGCCAACCAATATTTTGGCTTGTTCCCATCATTTGGCCAGAAAAAGTGTAGCATGTACCAACCTCAAGATCCCAGAGCAAATCTCTTCTTTTTATCGACGAACCGGTGTTTATTCATTCTTATCCATCCGCAGCATTGATTGACTTTTTTTTGCCAAGGAAATAGTGAGTTTTATTCCACCGAAATAGGATCACAATTACTCCAAGTTTAGGAAAAAACCTATAAATTCTTGGACGGAGCTCATACGGTGACCGATACTCCCTCGTGTGGATTGAGAGTTAGGTAGTTTCCACTCGAAGAGATTAACAAATCTGTAATCGTGCAACAGATAAAATATAGTTTGCGTGGTAACTTGGAAATATTGTTTCTCAGATAATGTCTTAACAAATACTATGAGCATTTTTTATTTGTTTCTCAAGTTTCTTGTATGTCCGATGCATGAGTTTCTTAGAGCATATACAACCGGACTTGGCAAATCCGACCCCTTAAACGCCTGCGGACCCGCCCGGACGTGTCCGCGGACAGTGACCGGTCACACCTCAAAAAATGCATTCCATATCCGGATACCTCAAATCCATATTATTACATGCAACATAGCGATCTTTAACCGGAGCTCGTCCGGTCGCCGTGGCCATGTCTGGAGGCCAACAGAATGTTGGCCCGGTCGCCGGCAAGGTAGAGTAGGGCATGGGACACGAGCCGGCTTACGGGACTCAAGGCGCCGCGGTCTCCCATGCCCTGCTCTTCCTCGTCGGAGCCCGGAACCCGTTGGATGTCGGTGGATGTCAGATCAATGACGGATCCGTTCGGGGATGAGCCGTCGACGTCCACCATGATGCGGTTGCGTCGCCCTGACTGATGCGCCATACGGGGCGTCGGAGAATGCGACTCCGCCTCGCCGACGTCCACCACTGCGAGGGCTGCCGCCGCCTCCCGCACTCGGTGCCTTGCACAGCGGGCACGTCGTGCCATGGCCTCGTCGGACGAGGCCCATGGTGTGTCCCGGTGCTCGGCGCGCCAACGGAGGGGTTGCGCGTCCGCCAGCGCGTTCGGATGCCCGATGGACCGCACGGCCTTCAGCGAGGCAGCCACGGCTGGCCTAGCGCCGAATTGATGCAGCATTTGGGCGAACGCAATGGATTAATGACGGTTGGCCTAGCGCCGAATCTGGAGGTGAAGGACTCAGATCCGCTGCCCGCCATGCCCGAGAAGGCTGGAAGGAGCCGGAGACGAGTTTGGGTGGTAGAGCGGAGTGGAGGGGAGGGAAGTGAAGTGGCTAGGGTTTGGTTCGGCAAGCGGATGGGAAGAAACTTATGTGGGGTCGGATGGGCTAACGTGGGCCGGGTCCGACGTGGCAGACGTGCCCAGGCGCCCCATATCTACCCCATATTTGGGCTGGATATGAGGGTTGTTGGTCAGCTCGAGCGTTTGAGAGCCGTTTGAGAGGATCGTCTTGATAAAAAAACATGACCAAACAGTGACCGGGTGGCCCGCCCAGAGTATGAGGCTGGTTTGAGGCACCCGGCTGTGGATGCTCCTACATGGACGCCCTTCTCACTACTAGAAAAAGGGCTATAGATGGGATTGACACTAATGGCGCACCAGACAAGCGGTGCGCCATTAGTATATACTAATGGCACACCACCTTCTGATACGCCATTAGAGTTGAAACTACTAATGGCGCACCTGGCCCAAGGTGCGCCATTAGTATCAATTTTTTTTAACTAGTGCGCCTGTCCAAACATACTAATGGCGCATCCAGACTCAGTGCGCCATTACTAGTTGTAACTAGTAATGGCGCACCTGTCGGAAAGTGCGCCACTAATGTTGTTTTTTTATTATATTTTTTATTCCTTTTTTTGCAAAACTACTAATGGCTGTTCCACAGTGCGCCATTACTAGTTTAAACTAGTAATGGCGCACTGTGGAATAGTGCGCCATTAGTATGTTTTTTTTTTGCAAAACTACTAATGGCGCACCACCAGAAGGTGCGCCATTAGTAACCTGGATTACTAATGGCGCATTTAGAGTTGGTGCGCCATTAGTAAGTGGGCAGCAACAAGATATTTTGGACAACCTCTCCTACCCACACTCACTTTCTCCCCACTTCATTCTCTCCACCTCCTCCTTGTCTAGGGTGCCTCCTCTTTTTCACCTCATTTCCACCATAGATTCATTCAAATTAAGTGGTTAAATTACCTTGTTTTGATAGGTAAGTAAGAGGGGAAGCTATATTTATGTTGTTCTCCCTACAACAATGTGCACATGCACTTTTTATGGCCTAGCTAGATCTATGTATGTTCGTGGTGTTGCATATGTTTGTGGTGTTGCATATGTGTTTGTGTTTGGAGGTGTACCGGTATTTGAAATGCGATAGTTGCCAATATTTTGCCGGAATGTTGATTCATTTCTGTTTCGGCGAGAATTTTGGCATTAAGCATTCTTTTTGGTCCTATTTTTAGGGAAAGTCATGCCAAATTTTTTCTTGGTTCTAAAATATCGTTTTGCTCTACCCCGCAGGCGACCATGGTCCGCACGATGACCGAAGGCATCATGAATAGGTTTTTGAGGTCCGCGAAGGCCGAGATGCTTCAAAAGAACGAGACGGAGATAAGATGTCCGTGTCGAAGATGCAAGCTGAAGAGCCTTATTGCGGACCCGGATTCCGGGCAGGTGCGGGACCACCTGCTCTTGCGTGGTTTAATGGATAGCTATCGGTGGCAAGGTGATGAAGATGACTACAAAGTCGTCCATGGGGGCCGGGCAAGAAATGAGGAAGGACAGCAAGACAACCACCGCGGCTCGGGCGGGCGAGAAGATGAATCCCCAGGAGATGATCACGACGGTGATGCTGTACACAGTCATCATGTAGAAGATGCAGGACATGATGATGAGGAAGATGCTGGAGCAGACGACGGGCATGATCATGAAGATGATGATGCCGTCGGAGCAGACGACGCTGGACCATCGATGGGCTGGGTGCAGGACCCTCATATTCAAGAGCTACTTCTCAAGCAGACGGATAACGCAAGAGCTGCCGCCCGAGAGAAAGCCAAGATGGATCAACTTGAGTTAGACGCGGTTACTCCATTGTATGAAGGATGCAGGCCCGAGGATACCCGCCTGAAAGTAACGCTCATGGCTCTGGAGATGAAGGTAAAACACAAAATGACCGACGCATGCTTCGATGAGAACATGTCATTCTGGCACGAACGTCTTCCCAAGGGAAACAAGTGCCCGACCAGTTTGGAGGAGACGAAGAAAATCGTGTGTCCTCTGGATTTACCGCACGTGAAATACCATGTGTGCATGAACAATTGCATCATTTATCGGGACGAGCACGCGGAGTCTACCATATGTCCGGTGTGCGGCGTCACTCGATACAAGAAGAGGAAGAAAGCTCCTCGAAAAGTGGTATGGTACTTTCCGATCACTCCTCGTCTGCAGCGGTATTTCGCGGACCCTAAGGTAGCAAAGCTCCTGCGTTGGCACGCGGATAGGGAGGAGAAGAAGCGAGAAGATGACGCAAATGATCCGGAGATAGATAAAAAAGACAAGATGCTGAGTCACCCTAAGGATGCGAGCCAGTGGCAAGCGTTGAACTTTGAAGACCTAGAATTTGGGAACGATCCAAGGAACATCGTGCTGGGCGTGAGCACCGATGGAGTCAATCCGTTTGGCAGCCAGAGAAGCACACATAGCACCTGGCCTGTGTTTGTGTGGATGTACAACCTTCCCCCCTGGTTGTGCATGAAGAGGAAGTACATTCACATGAGTATGCTAATTGAAGGACCGAAACAACCAGGGAATGACATCAATCTGTATCTGGGGCTGCTGAAAGAGGAGCTTGACACACTGTGGAAAACGCCAGCCAATATGTGGGACGCCGCAGAGAAAGAATATTTCCTTATGAGAGCCGCACTGCTCACGATGGTGCACGACTATCTCGGTTACGGATATCTCACGGGGCAGGTAGTCCACGGATTTTCTGGATGCGTAAGGTGCATGGATGACACAATGTATCGCCAGCTAGATAGAGATCCTGGGTCTTCGAAAACCGTGTTCATGGGACATCGAAGGTGGCTTCGCGACGATGACCCGTGGAGGAAACGCAAGGATCTGTTCGATGGTGAAACCGAACCCCGAAAACGCCCGTGTACGAGGAGCGGCGAGGAAATAGACAAGCTGTTGAAAAATTGGAAAGACTGCCCGCTGCCGGGAAAGAAGCAAAAGGCGCCAGAGCCGGGAAAGAAGCGAAAGGCGCCAGAGCCGCTGCTGAAGGTATGGAAAACGAGGTCTATTTTCTGGGACTTGCCGTACTGGAAGATCCACCTTGTGCCTCACAGCCTTGATGTCATGCATATCACGAAGAACGTGTGCGAGAGTCTGCTTGGTACCCTGCTCAACATGCCACAGAGGATCAAAGATGGGCCGAAAGCAAGGGCAGACTTAAAATCAATGGCATCAGGCAGGAGCTTCACGCTAATGATGATGATGATGATGATGATGATGATGAGGCGAAGCAGGACACAGTAAGTCGTCGCAAAGGCAAAAAGGCCAAGAAGACCGGAAATGACTACCCTCCCGCGTGCTTCACTCTAAGTCAGGAGGAGATCGAGCAGTTTTTCACCTGCCTCCTAGGAGTAAAACTTCCTTACGGTTACGCGGGGAAGATAAGCAGATACCTAGACCCAGCGAAGCAGAAGTTCAGTGGGATGAAGTCTCACGACTGTCACGTGCTGATGACGCAGATACTTCCAGTTTCAATCCGTGGGATCATGGGCGCGCACGTCCGTGAAACGCTATTTGGCCTATGCAACTTTTTCGACGTCATCTCTCGGAAGTCGATTGGCGTGAGGCAACTCAGAAGGCTACAGGAAGAGATCGTGGTGATACTATGCGAGCTTGAGATGTACTTCCCGCCCGCATTCTTCAGCTTTATGGTGCATCTGCTGGTCCATATAGTGGAGGATATTATCCAACTCGGGCCGACGTTCCTGCACAACATGATGCCGTTCGAAAGGATGAATGGTGTCATCAAAGGATACGTTCGCAACATGTCACGTCCAGAGGAAAGTATAGCCAGGGGCTTTCTGACTGAAGAGTGCATCTCCTACTGCACGAATTATCTAGGCATCGAGAACCCCGTTGGTCTGCCCGTCAGCAGGCACCTCGGCAGGCTCGCTGGATGGGGTCACCGTGAGGGTCGCCGCGAAATGCATGTCGACTTAGAGGGTCGACTCGCCGACTTTGAAAGAGCAAACCTAGTCGCGCTACAACACATAGACGTGGTCGATCCTTGGGTGGTAGAGCACAAAACCTTTATTAAGAAGACGTACAATGACCGAGGCCAACAGAGGACGGACGGAGATATAATCAAAGAGCACAACTCATGTTTCACGCGTTGGTTCAAGCAGAAGCTTCTGTCGTACCCTTTACATGAGGATTCTTCCGCGGAAGAACAACTCATATTCGCCTTGTCACAGGGCGCCGAGAACAACCTAATGACCTATGAGGCGTACGATATCAACGGCTACACATTCTACACCGAGGCCAAGGACATGAAGAGCGATGGTTATCAGAACTCCGGGGTAACAATGGAATCCTACACCGGTAATAACAAGGACAGATACTACGGAAGGATCGAGGAGATCTGGGAGCTGAGCTACGCTGGAGAGAAGGTCCAGATGTTCCGTGTCAGATGGGCGAAGAGCGTCCTAAAAGAAGACCGGTATTTCACCACCATGGTTATACCCGAAGCCAAATCCAAGACCGCGGGCGCAAACGTCACCGCGAAAAATGAGCCATGGGTATTGGCTTCCCAAGTTGACCAATGCTTCTTCATTACCGACCCGTCAAAGCCCAGTCATGTTGTCGTGAGGAGAGGCAAAAGGAAGATCATCGGAATGGATGGAGTAGCCAATGAGCAAGACTTCGACAAGTACGGTGACTCGAGGATCGAACATGACGACGATGATAAAGTAGCAGCATACACCACAAGAAGAAGCAGGACCACCCTACCTAAAGGACGTCCGTTCCACAGAAGAACTCCATTTGCGAAAAAGAAGGGCAAGAAGATTGTGAACAGATAGCTAGCTAAGATCGATTGTATTTAAATCGTAGCCTTCATTTCTCGATTGTATTTCATGGGCACTTTTTGAACTATCATGAATATTTTTAAATTTCATGGACACTCGATCTCGATCCCCCTCCATCTTGATCGTTATCCCACCTCGCCACATCCAGTCCCCCTCGCCGCCGAGCACCCCCCGGTCCACCGGCCGCCGCCGCCGACCCCCGCACCCTCGATTCCCCTACTCAACCGCTGCCGCCGACCTCCCGCACACCCCTCCTCTACTCAACCGCCGCCGCCGACCCCCCGCACCCCCCGCACCCTCCCTCGCTCCACCGGCATTACTGTTTGATGATATTTTTTAAAAAATTATTACTGTCTTATAAAAAAATATTACTGTTATGATTTAAACAAGTTTGAACATATTTAAACACAAATAAGTATCAAACAGTATTTTAAATGCATAAAAAAATTGTGGAGCCTGGGAATCGAACCCAGGACCTCCTCGTGTGAGAACTGGCTGCTGACCAGTTGAGCTAGTAGAGGGAACTCGATGTGGATCAGGTCAGGTGGAAGATAACCTGTTGGCTCGAGCAGAAATTAAAAAAAATGGCGCACCAGGGTGAGGTGCGCCATTAGTATGGATGTACTTATGGCGCACCGAGGGGTGGTGCGCCATTAGTATTGTGCCGTCCCCATCCATATTTCCTCCCCGGCCCAAACCTATCCCCTCTCTCTCCCTCGCCCTCGCCCTTGATCCCCTTCCCCTCTCCTCTCCCGACGCCGCTGCCTCGCCGCCTCGACGCCGCCCCGACGCCGCCTCGACGCCCCGACGCCGCCTCGCCGCCCCGACGCTGCCTCGACGCCTCGACGCCGCCCCAACGCCGCCTCGACGCCTCTCCTGCTCGCCGCGGCCGCGGCCGCCGCGCTCGTTGGGGGCGCCTACTTCTGGGTGGTCGTCGCCTCGTTCCGCCTCCCGGAGCCCGGGGCCCTCGGGTGCAGGCCTGACGGCGAGGGCTCCTGGGCCATCGGGGTCTTCTACGGCAGCAGCCCCTTCCACCTCCGCCCCATCGAGCTGGTGAGGAGCCTCGAGCTTCAAGGTTGTGTGTGTTTGGTGTGGGTTTTGACTTTCGGGGAGGCGCTGGGATGCTCACTGCTGTTTTGATTTGGTTCGCGCAGGAAGGGAAGAGCAGCGCCAACGGCTCCGCGTGGCTGGTGGCCAACCCGGTGCTCACCTGCGCCTCCGCCACCGACGCCGGCTACCCCAGCAACTTCGTCGCCGACCCCTTCCTCTACCTTCAGGTACGGTCCGTTAACCCCGTGGAATTGCGCTCTACTGCCTTGTACATGTACAGACATCTTGCGAAATTTACGGCGTCAGGGCTGCAACAAATCCGTGAGCTGCGAAATTCAGGTTGACTGGGTGGATTTTGGTGGCGGTTGCGGTGTTTCTGAATTCAGCTCCTCTGCAAGTGAGGATTGGGAAGGGCTTGCGGTTTGACTCTCGGATGCTTGGGACGGGATTTGGGACTGCGATGTCTAGTCGGGTAGCTGGATATGGTGTTCTGACGGTGTGTTATTAGTATGTGAAAGACATTGTATGAACTGCTCTAGTCGGGGATGCAAAATTAACTAGTAAGCCTGGTGCGTACTGAATTGCCAGTGCACCATGAACAATTTGACTTGATAACTTTACTTGGGGAGGACTGCTACCTTGTTTATACTGAAACATGTCTTCATGGCATAATTGAACACTTAAGCTATTAATCCTATAATTTGATTGTCAAACAGGCTAACTACCACTGGAACATGCTTGCATGAAAAAGAATTAGTGCGATTCTCAAATGTATTTTGAAGGAAATGTAGCTTTTGAAATGCTGCTGATTTGGTTGATGGTTCCAGACTTTCATGCACCAACGTACCAAACAAAAGCACGTCATTAGCGTGCTTGTACACTCCATGACAACACAAGTGGATTTGCCCAACAAAATAGTTTTTATAAGGCCGAGAACCACAGTTGAGGATATTTATTTGTGCAATTCTCTGTTTTAGATGATATTTATGTTGGATTTCATACAAGACACCTAAACCATGTTTCTTACTAATATTTTTTATCAATCTAGAAATGCAGTTTTCATGGATTATATGCTTGGACTTATATTCATAGAGTTGCATTCTTGAGTCAAGAAAGAACTTCATGCGATGTGCCTTCTGCATTCTTTTCTACTTACCATAATATGTGCCTTCTGCATTCTTTTCTACTTACCATAACTTGTTCCTTTGTGCACCATAAGTAAAACTAGCTAATTTTATGAAAATGTATCATGTCACTGTCCGTGACTCTCTCTTTTTAAGTCCACATTCTATTGGTGGCTCGGTTAACTCCTAGGGTTTTAGCAGTTATGTATAAAAAACATAGAAAAGCCCGGCGGAATTAACTTTGGATTTTCTGCATTTAACTAAAAAAACCCATAAAGAGTACAGTTCATTATTGAATAAAATGAAATGGCAGTTTATTTAGAAATCTGGAGCAGTTGTTCTATGGTTTTTTTAGCACAAAAAGTCTGATTATATAAGCAAAAACAATTGTTAGCTTTTAGATGTTGTGGTGGTTCACTTGGGGGTATGTGTAGCAGTTAGCAAAAACAGAGGACTAAAGTGCTCTGTTTTGGCAAACCAGTGCATGCATGCCTTTTTTCTTCTTCATTTTTTTCACTGACGACGAATGCTGGCAACTCGACAGCAGCTAGCTAGCAGGTGTTCCTTTACAAGCATAGTAGAGCATAGTATGGATTCTAACAGTTACAAAGGGTACACCACTAGGGCCGAGGCCGAATCTAGATACGCCCGCTATCTAGCGGGAGAGGGGAGGGAGCGTTGGAGGAACCGGATGAAGACGAGTTTCATCGTGATGATGCTCATCGTGATGACCGCAGCTCTCTTCTATGTGATGGTAGTTTAGATGATCGATGTCGACTTGTAATGTGAAGACAAACTCGCTACTCGCGGTCTCGAGACTTGTAATATAATGTTCTATCTTTGTTCGGTCTTTTCAATTCGGAGACTAATATGATGAATTGTATTCGGAGACTAATATGATGAATTGTATTCAGAGACTAATCTTCTATTGTATTCGATGAATCTATTGTTGATGTGTGCTGTCTATGTTTTGTCCAATTATACATTTTGTAACCTGTGCAAAAAACAGAAAATTAAAAAATAAAAAAAATCTAATATTCATACTAATGGCGCATCACATCACAGTACGCCATTAGTATGCCAAAGGATACTAATGGCGCATCATTAAACAGTGCGCCATTAGTATGCCGAAGTTACTAATGGCGCATCTTGTCGTTGTGCGCCATTAGTATGCCAAAGCACCTGGGTATACATGGCCCCCTGGGAGGCATACTAGTGGCGCACTGTTGTATATACTAATGGCGCATCTGAGGTCTGCCATTAGTATACCAGATACTAATGGCACACCAGTGGTGCGCCATTAGTAAAATATACTAATGGCGTGGCACTAATGGCGCACCACTAATGCGCCATTAATGGCCAAATTAGGTGCGCCATTAGTAGGCCTTTTCCTAGTAGTGTCTCCATTTTCTTACCCCGGCCAGGCTAGTTCTCATACGACGGTTCAGTAGAAAAACAAATACTCCCTCCGTCTAGGTGTGTAAGTCATCTTATGAAAACCAAATATTCCCAAAACACTTACGCGCGGTACATTAAATTCTACCTCGTTTCTTGTTTCTTGACATATCAACCAATAAGAGATGTGGGGTGTGCATACTTTTAATGACTTAAGACTAGCAAACACGACATGCAGTGGTTAGTTTATTGCATGCAATGCTATTAATTAGCAAAAGAACATTAAGTTCTCTCGTTTTCTCCTCCTCCTTGGTCACGGTGCACAACCTAAGATGACTTACTCACCTAGACGGAGGGAGTAGCTCCAATGCATGAGGTGCATGGCTAGTGACATCTTGCCACTTTAAATTTACTCTTGCCACCTGGTAATACTAGCAACCCAACCAACTAAAGCGTAGTAATTAATTGTCAATGAGCATGGTTAGTAATTAAGATTTGTCGTGGCGAACGAGTATTGGCCCGAGGTCACGCACGCAACGTATCAAAGCGAAGATATCCCTGTTGCTGCTTCGGTTGCCAGTTTAGACTATGCTAACTTGGTGCATGATGAGTACCATTACTTGATTAATTTTGCTTAGCCCGTCATGCATGCACTCTCTAATCTCTATACTTTAAGAGATCTGGAATGATACGGTGACGATTATGTATGTGCAGGTCTCCTTCGTCCAGGATACCTTTCAGTCTCTATCTCACTGCTAGAAATTGGACTTTGTTGTTTTGTTGCTGTGAGGGCTTTTCCTTCACAAGAGCATGCTAGCCAAAAAATATATAGTTTTCTTGTCCGTTATTATGTCACCTGTTTGGAATTGGTTGTATGCCTCCTTTATTCACAAAGAGACAAGTGCAACTCTTTGTCCCTCAAATTATCATGAATTATGGTTTTTGTCCCTGAACTTTTTTCTATACCTAAAAGATTTGGTCCCTGGCAGCGGTATCCCTCGATCTAATCTGTGTGTGACCTGTTATGTCATGGTTTTCGCTACGCCGCCACTATGAGGTGGAAATCGACCTATACGTGTAATTGCCAAATCTCCTCCGCCTTTCATCCCTCCACCAACGGCCGGCAACTGAGTGCTATATATCGCCACTACCTACAGCCCTATACCACAGAGTGGTCATGACTCTTACCACCAGAAGGGTGGATTCCGGCGAGGTCCAATCTCGGACTCTAGGGTTCGTGGATGCGGCGGCATTGATGTAGAACCGGCAACCAACATGAGATGAAAGAGGAGCACAATGGTGTGCTTGTCGGCATCGGCCAGGGCGACGATTTGGAGGATTCGACGAAAGCAGTAGCTCGTGAGAAAGGGGGCAAGGAGAGACGTATTGATTTGAAAGGAGGATCATCCGGAAACAAAAGAGAGTGAAATGGAGGGGGGAGGGGGTGTATGAAACACTCAAAAACCTGGGCACGCCAGTGTGGTGAATCGGTACATTAATTCGTCGAACGAAGCAATCATTACGATATACTACTACAAAACAGCCGTGAGATGTAGAAAAGTGTTACACAAACGAATTAACTTGCTAGACGTATACGCCCCTTGTAGTATGTTTTTCACATGTCACATTACACCCCTGCGAAGCCAGCTTGCATGTCCACTTTCTTTTTAGAACACTTCAAGAGGGCGGGGATTTCTGCATTTCATTAAGAAGAGAATTGCCTGGTTAATCAAGGATAACCGGATGAAAACTCCATACAGAAACACACAACTACCACACGATTGATTAAGGAACAACCGTGCGAAGAACCCCCAACCATAAGATTGACTAAGAGACAACCGTATAAAAACTCACAACCACATGATTAATGAAGGGACAATCATGCAGAAACTCACAACCATAACAGACGCGGCCAACCACAAAGCCCCGTAATACCACCAACGCGGAGCAAAGCTACTAGGGATGGCAATGGGGACAATCCCCTATGGGGATACTTACAACATTTCCATCCCCATCTATTCCCTATCATCCCATCCCCATCCCTGTTTACATGACCGGGGATGAAATTTCCCCATACCCATGCCCCACTCGGGAACGGGGCCCCATTAGGGTCCCCATCCCCATAACAAATACTCATATACATAATATGGCACCCTATAATCAACATACATACATGGTGTTGTCCTTGTCCTGCTAAGGCCTATCTAGCTTGTATTGACTTCTTGGTCATGGTGGCAGCTCAGGTGAGGATGTGAGATAGGTTTAAAGTTTTTCAAAGCTTTTTTTGTTTTCGCAAGTTTGTTTAAGGTTGACAGTAGTATCATAGTTACTAACCGGGTCCACGATGGGTATTGGGTCTAGGGAATATGATATCATTTCCATCCCCGTTGTATCCTATGGGGATTAAAATAATTTGGTAAATATTCCCATAGGCATGTTTTTCGCCCATCCCCACCCCTAATAGATGAAATCCTATGGGTGTGGCGGGTATGGGGCCCATTGCCATCCCTAAAAGCTACTGCTCCACCACAAAGGGCCACCGCCGCACCTTGCATGCGCACTCAGTCCTGCACGCGGTCCTTGCGCGGGCCGGTCCCGTATGGGCCGTCTATACATGGACCCCGGACCGTGTCCACGTGAACGTGTCCGGTTGATGCATGCACGTCATGTCTGTCTCTATAGTTCAGGCAGGCTGTACACACGAGTGGAGTATGTTTCTTCACCCGGAAACGTGCGTGGCCGGCCCGCTATCCACTGCTGCTGCGGGCTCTACATCACGTGCGTACGCCCCCATCTTTTCTTTCATCGACGGTGACTTGTCATCGACAACATATACTCCCTTTGTTTCCAAATATCTGTCTTTCTAAATATTTCAAGAAATGACTACATACAGAGGAAAATGAATGAATCTATACTCTAAAATATGTCTACATACATCCGTGTGTTTTGTCCATTTGAAATGCCTAGAAAGATAAATACTTCCTCCGTTCCTAAATATTTATCTTTTTAGGGATTTCAAATGGACTACCACATACGGATGTATATAGACATATTCTAGAGTGTAGATTCACTCATTTTGCTCCGTATGTAGTCATTTGTTTAAATCTCTAGAAAAACAAATATTTAGGAACGGAGGAAGTATTTAGAAACAGAAGGAGTATTGATTAATCTGAGAGGCCACTGGAATCATGCATGCATGTGGCAGTAGTAGCACTACGCCATTGTGATTTTCTGGCGCTGGCTTTCTCTCATCGACCAATCGACGTGACTATGTTCATATCTGCGCGTCACGATCGATAGGTGTTTAATGTCAACTTGGACGTTGGCTAGCCGATGATGTCTCCTTGTCTGAACATTTCAGCGTGCGTGCGTGCGTGCGTACGTGTCTGAACTCAGAAGTCACATTCTTTAACCGCGGCCGCAATTTGCACAGCTCGCACGCACGTTTCATCGCCCCCTCCCACGTGATTCATGCTTTCGGGGCACGTAGGTGCGTACGGTCTGACGCCGACGTGCACCAATCACGTACAACGCATGCACGTCCCCGCACCAACTTATCGCGCGTGATTTCCTTGTGCCACATACAGTATACAGCAAAGTTTTGGAGATGAAACATGTACAATATCCTCAAAAACAAGCGCAATATAATTATTTTATTTTCATTTATGCCATGTTTTTATTGTCATTTCAAGATGACATGGAGAGTTGAAAGAATCATGTCTTCTCAACCAAAACCAATGCACATGCCCGGCCTACTTGGAGATGCATGCATGACTAGGTTTAATTTTGGCATATGCTCCCTCCGTTCCTAAATATAAGCCTTTGAAGAGATTTCATTATGAACCACATACGGAGTAAAATGAGTGAGTCTATATTCTAAAATGCATATTGATACATCCGTATTTGGTCCATAGTGAAATCTTTACAAAGACTTGTATTTAGAAATGGAGGGAGTAGTTTGTAGAGCATGCATGCATGCATGAGCTAGATCAACATTATCTCACCTGCACGCACCTAACTCATCAGGCCATAACCATGAACAACACGCACCACCCCTAGCCTCGATCAATCAATGGGGACAGGAACACGCATGCACAGTAAGTGTGACAAATGCACAGAAATCACACTTGCATATACAGTTACTTACACATGTACTTCTGCCCGATTCGGTCTACAAACTTTTACCCTTGTTCCAAAGATAGTTTCTAGTCCAAAAATATCCGTATAGGAGTATACAGAAATGGATCTAGATCTCTATCTGATGCATGCATGTGTCATGTGTGGTACTATCCCTGTTAGTCTATCTTCTGACATAGTATGGCCCACATGCATGTCAAAAGATGTTGATGTATCATGTATGTGATGCCAATCTCGGCTTTAACTGCTCATCCGATTGGTCCATCTCAAGGACCATGCATCCAACACATGCACATCCATCTACATATATGCATCACACGGAGTTCCATAGCCAATAAAGGGAGTGACACTTGGCACATCACATTTATACGCTGATTAGTTCAATTACTAACCACGTGGTAATTAGTTTTGCTTAGAAACACAATACAAACTCACATGTTCACAACACACACGCACACTCATCTCAATGAACACACACAACCCAACCCCTATAAACACCTCCAGATGACTGAGCCGGTAGATCTTGAGATTGTCAATGTCGTCACAGGCACCTCATTGTAAGACAATAAGTTTTGGGGAACCAGCACAACCCTCTAGGGGTGGCTTATCTCATTATATATAATGGTTGTGTTACAATATGTACCATATACGTACATAGGTACAGAAGCTATACATAGTCTAACACCCTCCCTCAATCTTAGCCACTTTCTAAAGAACTGAGAAGGGTAAGATTGCGCCTACAAGCCTCAAACTGTGGCAGCGGTAAAGGCTTAGTGAAGATGTCTGCAAGTTGATCCTTAGATGAGATAAACTTGATCTGGAGTTGCTTCTGTGATACACGTTCCCGTACAAAGTGATAGTCAACTTCAATGTGTTTCATTCGGGCATGAAATACTGGATTTGCAAAAAGGTATGTAGCACCGATGTTATCACACCAAAGAATAGGAGGCTGTGGTTGAGACAAACCCAACTCCTGAAGCAAAGACTGCACCCAAATAATCTCTGCAGTAGCATTAGCCACAGCCTTGTACTCAGCTTCAGTACTGCTACGTGACACAGTAGCCTGTTTCCGAGCACTCCAGGCGATCAAATTAGAGCCAAAGAATACTGCATAACCCCCCGTGGATCGCCTGTCATCTGGGCTACCAGCCCAATCTGCATCAGAGAAGGCCGAAAGGACCCGAGAGGAAGTCGGCCGAATATGCATACCAAATGTCAGGGTGAACTGAACATAACGAAGAATGCGTTTAACAGCAGCCCAATGAGTATCTCTGGGAGCCTGAAGATACTGACAAACCCTGTTAACAACATAAGAGATATCTGGTCTCGTGATCGTCAAGTACTGAAGTCCACCAACAATGCTCCTGTACTCTGTGGCATCCGCAGGAGACAAAAGCTCACCATCAACAGCTGTTATCTTGTCGGTAGACGACATGGGTGTGGTGGTCGGTTTGCACTTCAGCATGCCAGCTCTCTGTAACAACTCCAAGGAGTACTTCTTCTGCGTAAGGACAAGACCAGTAGCACGAGAAGTGACCTCAACTCCAAGAAAGTAGTGAAGCTTCCCAAGATCTTTGACCGCAAAATCAGCACCAAGAGAGCAGACAAGAGCATCAGCAGCATACTGAGAAGAGCTGACAAGGATAATATCATCGACATATACCAAAAGATACATAGTGACTTCTGGCTTCTGTAGAAGAAATAACGACGTGTCAGCAGTAGACGGCACAAACCCATGAGCACGAAGGGCAGAGGCAAGGCGGGCATGCCAGGCACGAGGAGCTTGCTTCAAACCATATAGTGCTTTGGAAAGACGACAGATATAGTCAGGACGATCAGGATTAGAGAAACCAGGCGGCTGTTTCATATAAACCTCTTCCTCCAAAAATCCATGTAGAAAAGCATTCTGCACATCAAGTTGACGAAGTGACCAACCACGAGAAACAGCAATGGAGAGAAGAAGCCGAATAGTGGTAGGCTTGACGACAGGACTGAAGGTGTCCTCATAGTCAAGACCATGATGCTGCCGAAAACCGCGAGCAACAAGTCGCGCTTTGTAACGCTCAATAGATCATCCGAATGCTTCTTCACTTTGAATACCCATTTTGAGTCAATAACATTTACCCGTGGTGGTGGAGGAACGAGAGTCCATGTCTTGTTACGAAGAAGAGCATGAAACTCCTGCTCCATAGCCTCTCGCCAATGTGGAATGCGCAGGGCAGCCTGATATGAGCGAGGCTCAGAAGATGGATCCGCAACAGCAGCAGCCAAACAAGCAGCCAACCAAGCAACCGTACCATCCTTACGTTCCTTAGGTTTGAAAATGCCACTGCGACTGTGTGTATGTGGTCGGGACACAGGAACCACCGAGGTCGACGGAGCAGCCTGCAACGGGCTGGAGGACGGCGACGTTGACGAGTCAGCCGGTGACGAGGAGCCAGTCACGGTAGCCTCGGACTCGGTTGGCGAAGAAGGCCGACCCACCGGCAAAACCGGCAGAGCAGACGAAGCAGCTGGCGACTCCGGCATCACAGACCGGGCCGATGGCGAGCTCGGCATAGTGGGCCGTGGCGCGGCCGGTGTCGCGGGCCGATCCGCTGATGAAGGCGACGTGAGGACCCGAGCCGCGGGCGAAGACGGCGTGACGGGCCGAGCCGCAAGCGAAGACGGCGTGACGGGCCGAGCCGCGGGCGACTCGGCGGCCGCTGGCGAAACGGACCGAGCAGTGGAGATGCTCGGCGCGACGGGCTCGTCGGGTGACCATGCATGGGCACGCGAATCGATGCCATGCAACATAGGGCGATCGACGTGCCCACCAGAAGACGACGATGATGATGGTGAATCCTCCAACAGCTCCAAACGAGCTCCACGTCCGGTTCCTGCACCATGGTTAGGTAACAGCAAAGGAGAGTATGCAACATCATCAAATTGGTCAGAAGCAACAGAGGATGAATGCAGGGATGGTGGTTCGACAGTGGACACAGGAAGGTTGGCAAAGGGAAAAACATGCTCATCAAACACGACGTCCCGAGATATATAGACACGATTAGTGGGAACATGAAGACATTTGTAACCTTTATGAAGAGAGCTATAGCCAAGAAAAACACACTTCTTAGAACGAAACTCAAGCTTGCGCTTGTTATATGGACGAAGATGCAGCCAGCAAGCACACCCAAATACCTTGAGAAAGGTATAATCAGGTTGTTCATTAAGGAGAACCTCAATGGGAGTCTTCATGTTTAAAACACGAGTAGGAGTACGGTTGATGAGAAAGCATGCAGTGGTGAAAGCATCACTCCAAAACTGAAACGTAACAGATGCATGGGCCAAAAGAGTAAGACCAGCTTCAACAATATGATGATGCTTACGTTCGACTGAACCATTCTGCTGATGTGTATGTGGACATGCTAAACGATGAGCTATCCCAAGCGACTGAAAGAAAGAGTTGAGGTTGCGATACTCGCCCCCCAGTCTGACTGGACATGAACAATTTTGTGCTTGAGAAGACGTTCAACATGTTTTTGAAACTGAACAAAAATATCAAACACATCAGATTTGCGTTTAATAAGGTAAAGCCAGGTAAAGCGACTATAAGCATCAACGAAACTGATATAGTAATTATGACCACTAACAGAAGTCTGAGCAGGACCCCATACATCTGAAAACACAAGTTCTAAAGGATGTTCACCTCACGACTGGACTCCGAAAAAGGAAGTTGATGACTCTTCCCCTGCTGACAAGCATCACACACTGCTACATCTTTATGACTAGACAAACTAGGAAGCTCATGACGACGCAAAATATGACGGACAATAGGTGTGGCCGGGTGACCAAGACGAGCATGCCACTGTGACAGAGAGACCCGAACTCCACTGAAAACACGAGCGACACTAGGATGCTCCAGACGGTAGAGGCCCTGGCACAACCGCCCACTAAGAAGAATGTCCCTCGTGCCCCGATCCTTAATAAAAAGATCAAAAGGGTGAAATTCACAAAGCACATTATTATCACGTGTGAGTTTAGGAACTAAAAGAAGATTACGGGTCACAGATGGAACTCGAAGAACATTGCAAAGCTGAAGACTCCTATTGGCATGTCTAGTGAGAAGAGATGCTTGACCAATATGAGAGATGTGCATACCTGCTCCATTGGCGGTGTGGATCTTGTCGGAGCCATGATAGGGTTCATGAGTGTGAAGCTTCCCCATCTCGCTGGTTAGATGCTCTGTCGCCCCAGAGTCCATGTACCAGTGTGGATCGATGGAGTAGGACTGAGTGTGTCCCTGTTGCTTCTGCGGCGCAGGACGATCAGCCATGGCGACCTGACGGGCATTGTTGCGTGTATCTTTGCCGTCATTGCCAAGACCAAGGAAGCTTCGCTGGAAGCGCTTATGACACTTGGAGGCCCAGTGCCCATCGCGGCCACAAAGCTGACAAACACGTGGACCGCCAGCCCCCGGTAAGGTCGCAGTAGGTGGGGGGGCTGAGGCGGGCGACGGTGGCAGCCCCAAGGGAGACCGGGGTGATGAAGAAGAGCGGCCACCCTTGGTGGCGGCGTTGGCCGAGAGGGAGCCAGTGCCCCTGGTGCGGCGAGTCTCGACCCGTTGCTCAGTGAGAAGGAGCCGAGAGAAAACCTCGTGTGCCAGCTGTTGGAAATATGCCCTAGAGGCAATAATAAAAGCATTATTATTATATTTCCTAGTTCATGATAATCGTCTTTATTCATGCTATAATTGTGTTATCCGGAAATCGTAATACATGTGTGAATAACAGACACCAACATGTCCCTAGTGAGCCTCTAGTTGACTAGCTCGTTGATCAACAGATAGTCATGGTTTCCTAACTATGGACACTGGATGTCATTGATAACGAGATCACATCATTGGGAGAATGATGTGATGGACAAGACCCAATCCTAAACATAGCACAAGATCGTATAGTTCGTTTGCTAGAGTTTTCCAATGTCAAAGTATCTTTTCCTTAGACCATGAGATCGTGTAACTCCCGGATACCGTAGGAGTGCTTTGGGTATGCCAAACGTCACAACGTAACTGGGTGACTATAAAGGTAGACTACGGGCATCTCCGAAAGTGTCTGTTGGGTGACATGGATCAAGACTGGGATTTGTCACTCCGTATGACGGAGAGGTATCACTGGGCCCACTCGGTAATGCATCATCATAATGAGCT
>NC_041389.1:12630910-12691256 GCF_002162155.2 Triticum dicoccoides | reverse complement strand
CCCCCCTTGGCCGCCGCACCCCCTAGGAGATTGGATCTCCTAGGGCCGGCCACCCCCCCTTGGCCCTCCTATATATAGTGGGGGAGAGGAGGGACTTCATACGTGAACGCCTTGGCCTTTGGTTGCCTCCTTCTCCCTCTCCAACACCTCCTCCACCTCCATAGTGCTTAGCGAAGCTCTGCCGGAGTACTGCAGCTCCATCAACACCACGCCGTCGTGCTGCTGCTGGTGCCATCTCCCTCAACCTCTCCTCCCTCCCTTGCTGGATCAAGAAGGAGGAGACGTGGCTGTTCCGTACGTGTGTTGAACACGGAGGTGCCGTCCGTTCGGCGCTGGTCATCGGTGATTTGGATCACGTCGAGTACGACTACATCATCACCGTTCTTTTGAACGCTTCCGCTCGCGATCTACAAAGGTATGTAGATGCATCTAATCACTCGTTGCTAGATGAACTCCTAGATGATCTTGGTGAAACGAGTAGGAAAATTTTTGTTTTTCTGCAACGTTCCCCAACACCAGCATGGGTGTCGAGTTGCCCCGCTCGTTGATGATCTCGACTAAGGCATCATACTCCTCATCAAGACCATTGACAATAAACGAGTTGAACTCGGAGTCGGTGAGGGGCTGTCCAATGGAGGCCAATGTGTCGGCGAGGCCCTTGACCTTGTTGTAGAACTCAATGGCAGTGGAGTCAAGCTTCTGACACTCTCCAAGCTGACGACGGAGTGCAGAGACACGAGCCTGGGACTGCGCTGCAAAGGTGCGCTCAAGGATGGTCCAGGCCTCATGAGACGTCTTCGCGAAGACAACAAGGCCGGCAACTGCCGGCGAGAGCGACCCCTGGATGGAGGAGAGGTTCGCCTGGTCCTGCCCGTCCAGACGCGATGGGCCGGATTGTAGACCGGACCGTGCACGCTGTCTACCAGCGCGGGTGGGCAGGGAAGCGATCTGTTGATGTAGCCTAGCAGGTAGTGACTCCCCAAGAGCGGAAGAAACTGCGCACGCCAGAAGATGTAGTTGTCGGCAGAGAGCTTGATGGTGATGAGATGACCGAAGTGAAACGGCGGCGGCGAAGACAATCCCATCGAGGAGGCTGCCTGGGGTGCAAACACCATGGAGGCAGCCGGAGGCACCGAAGCCGATGCGGGAGGAGGCGGGACCGCAGCCAGGGCGGGCGCCGCAAAGCTCGCGGCCGGTGCGGACGCCGCAAGGCCCGCGGCCGGGGCAGACGCCGCCAATCCCGCCAGCGGGGCAGTGTGATCCGCTTGCGGCAGGAGCGGCAGGACGACGCCTGCGGAGTCCGCAGCGGACGGCGGCGCCGCGGTGTGGACCACGAGGTCACGCCCAAGCGAGGGCGCCGGCGGCGTGGAGAAGACGGAGCCGATGCTCCTTGTCCCGATCGGAGCCGGAACAGAGACGGCATCGAGCGGGAGGTTGAGCAGAGCCGCAAGAGAGGCCGGGAGGAAGCCCGCAGCAGTGGAACCGGTGGTGGCGGCGCTCGACATGGCGGCGGCGCGATCGGTGGCGCGGCGGCGGCGGTGAAGGCGGCGGCGGCTGCGGCGGCGGTGCGGGTATTAGGGTTTAGAAGCGGAAGCGATCGTAACCTAGCGTGATACCATGTAAGACAATAAGTTTTGGGGAACCAGCACAACCCTCTAGGGGTGGCTTATCTCATTATATATAATGGTTGTGTTACAATATGTACCATATACGTACATAGGTACAGAAGCTATACATAGTCTAACACTCATACTCGGCAAGCACGCCATTCCACTAAAATAATAGCACACCATTCCACTAAAATAATAGTGTCAGAGAACTTGGAGCAAATCCAGAATCCCCCCTTGGCCGCCGCACCCCCTAGGAGATTGGATCTCCTAGGGCCGGCCACCCCCCCTTGGCCCTCCTATATATAGTGGGGGAGAGGAGGGACTTCATACGTGAACGCCTTGGCCTTTGGTTGCCTCCTTCTCCCTCTCCAACACCTCCTCCACCTCCATAGTGCTTAGCGAAGCTCTGCCGGAGTACTGCAGCTCCATCAACACCACGCCGTCGTGCTGCTGCTGGTGCCATCTCCCTCAACCTCTCCTCCCTCCCTTGCTGGATCAAGAAGGAGGAGACGTGGCTATTCCGTACGTGTGTTGAACACGGAGGTGCCGTCCGTTCGGCGCTGGTCATCGGTGATTTGGATCACGTCGAGTACGACTACATCATCACCGTTCTTTTGAACGCTTCCGCTCGCGATCTACAAATGTATGTAGATGCATCTAATCACTCGTTGCTAGATGAACTCCTAGATGATCTTGGTGAAACGAGTAGGAAATTTTTTGTTTTTCTGCAACGTTCCCCAACAGTGGTATCAGAGCTAGGTCTATGCGTAGTTCTTCTTGCGTGAGTAGAACACAATTTGTTGTGGGCGTAGATTTGTCAACTTTCTTGCTGTTACTAGTCCTTTCTTGCTTCAGCGGTATTGTGGGATGAAGCGGCCCAGACCAACCTTACACGTACGATTACGTGAGACCGGTTTCACCGACTAACATGCACTAGATGCATAAGGTGGCTGGCGGGTGTCTGTCTCTCCTACTTTAGTTGGAGCGGAATCGATGAACAGGGCCCTTATGAAGGGTAAATAGAAGTTGACAAATCACGTTGTGGCTTTAACGAAGGTAAGAAGACGTTCTTGCTAGAACCCTAATTCAGCCACGTAAAACTTGCAACAACAATTAGAGGACGTCTAACTTGTTTTTGCAGCAAGTGGTTTGTGATATGATATGGCCAAAGTTGTGATGAATGATGAATGATCTATATGTGATGTATGAGATGTTCATGCTATTGTAATAGGATTCACGACTTGCATGTCGATGAGTATGACAACCGGCAGGAGCCATAGGAGTTGTCTTTATTCTTTTAATGACCTGCGTGTCATCGTGAAACGCCATGTAAATTACTTTACTTTATTGCTAAACGCGTTAGCCATAGTAGTAGAAGTAATAGTTGGCGAGCAACTTCATGGAGACACGATGATGGAGATCATGATGATGGAGATCATGGTGTCAAGCCGGTGACAAGATGATCATGGAGCCCCAAGATGGAGATCAAAGGAGCTATGTGATATTGGCCATATCATGTCACGTTTATTATTTGATTGCATGTGATGTTTATCATGTTTTGCATCTTGTTTACTTAGAACGACGGTAGTAAATAAGGTGATCCCTCATACTAATTTCAAGAAGTGTTCCCCCTAACTGTGCACCGTTGCGACAGTTCGCTGTTTCAAAACACCACGTGATGATCGGGTGTTTTATTCAGACGTTCACATACAATGGGTGTAAGACAGATTTACACATGCAAACACTTAGGTTGACTTGACGAGCCTAGCATGTACAGACATGGCCTCGGAACACAGAAGACCGAAAGGTCGAGCATGAGTCGTATAGAAGATACGATCAACATGAAGATGTTCACCGATGTTGACTAGTCCGTCTCACGTGATGATCGGACACGGTCTAGTTTAACTCGGATCATGTAATACTTAGATGACTAGAGGGGTGTCTAATCTAAGTGGGAGTTCACTAATAATCTGATTAGTTGAACTTAATTATCATGAACTTAGTCTAAATATTTTACAATATGTCTTGTAGATCAAATGGCCAACGTAGTCCTCAACTTCAACACGTTCCTAGAGAAAACTAAGCTGAAAGACGATGGCAGTAACTATACGGACTGGGTTCGGAACCTGAGGATCATCCTCATAGCTGCCAAGAAAGATTATGTCCTACAAGCACCGCTTGGTGACGCACCCGTTCTCCCTGCAGAACAAGATGTTATGAACGCTTGGCAGGCACGTTTCGATGACTACTCCCTCGTTCAGTGCGGCATGCTTTACAGCCTAGAGCCGGGGCTCCAAAAGCGTTTTGAGAGACATGGAGCATATGAGATGTTTGAAGAGCTGAAAATGGTTTTCCAAGCTCATGCCCGGGTCGAGAGATATGAAGTCTCCGACAAATTCTTCAGCTGTAAGATGGAGGAAAACAGTTCTTTCAGTGAGCACATACTCACTATGTCTGGGTTGCATAACCGCTTGACTCAGCTGGGAGTTAATCTCCCGGATGATGCGGTCATTGATAGAATCCTCCAGTCGCTTCCACCAAGCTACAAGAGCTTTGTGATGAACTTCAATATGCAGGGGATGGAAAAGACCATTCCTGAAGTATTTGCTATGCTGAAATCAGCAGAGGTAGAAGTGAGGAAGGAACATCAAGTGTTGATGGTCAATAAAACCATTAAGTTCAAGAAAGGCAAGGGTAAAAAGAACTTCAAGAAGGACGGCAAGGAGGTTGCCGCGCCCGGCAAGCAAGCTGCCGGGAAGAAGCCAAAGAATGGACCCAAGCCCGAGACTGAGTGCTTTTATTGCAAGGGAAGCGGTCACTGGAAGCGGAACTGCCCTAAGTACTTAGCGGATAAGAAGGCCGGCAAAACAAAAGGTATATGTGATATACATGTAATTGATGTGTACCTTACTAGTGCCCGTAGTGGCTCCTGGGTAATTGATACCGGTGCAGTTGCTCACATTTGTAACTCAAATCAGGGGCTGCGGAATAAGCGGAAACTGGCAAAGGACGAGGTGACGATGCGCGTCGGGAATGGTTCCAAGGTCAATGTGATCGCCGTCGGCACGCTACCTCTGCATCTCCCTTCGGGATTAGTTTTAAACCTTAATAATTGTTATTTAGTGCCAGCTTTGAGCATGAACATTGTATCGGGATCTCGTTTAATTCAAGATGGCTACTCTTTTAAATCTGAGAATAATGGTTGTTCCATTTTTATGAGAGATATGTTTTATGGTCGTGCTCCTATGGTGAATGGTTTATTCTTTATGAATCTCGAACGTGATGCTACACATGTTCATAATGTGAGTACCAAAAGAAGTAAGGTTGATAATGATAGTCCCACATACTTGTGGCACTGCCGCCTTGGTCACATAGGTGTCAAACGCATGAAGAAGCTCCATGCTGATGGACTTTTAGAGTCTCTTGATTATGAATCATTTGACACGTGCGAACCATGCCTTATGGGTAAAATGACCAAGACTCCGTTCTCAGGAACAATGGAGCGAGCAACCGACTTATTGGAAATCATACATACTGATGTGTGCGGTCCGATGAGTGTTGAGGCTCGCGGTGGCTATCGTTATGTTCTCACCCTCACTGATGATTTAAGTAGGTATGGGTATATCTACTTAATGAAACACAAGTCTGAAACCTTTGAAAAGTTCAAGGAATTTCAGAGTGAGGTTGAAAATCAACGTGACAGGAAAATCAAGTTTCTACGATCAGATCGTGGAGGAGAATACTTGAGTCACGAGTTTGGGGCACACTTAAGAAAATGTGGAATAGTTTCACAACTCACGCCGCCTGGAACACCTCAGCGTAATGGTGTGTCCGAACGTCGTAATCGCACTCTGTTAGATATGGTGCGATCTATGATGTCTCTTACCGATTTACCGCTTTCCTTTTGGGGCTATGCTTTAGAGACTGCCGCATTCACTTTAAATAGGGCTCCGTCGAAATCTGTTGAGACGACACCGTATGAATTATGGTTTGGAAAGAAACCTAAGCTGTTGTTTCTAAAAGTTTGGGGATGCGATGCTTATGTCAAGAAACTTCAACCTGAAAAGCTCGAACCCAAGTCGGAAAAATGCGTCTTCATAGGATACCCAAAAGAAACTATTGGGTACACCTTCTACCTCAGATCCGAAGGCAAGATCTTTGTTGCCAAGAATGGGTCCTTTCTGGAGAAAGAGTTTCTCTCGAAAGAAGTAAGTGGGAGGAAAGTAGAGCTTGATGAAGTATTACCTCTTGAACTGGAAAATGGCGCAACTCAAGAAAATATTCCTGAGGTGCCTGCACCGACTAGAGAGGAAGTTAATGACAATGATCAAGATACTTCTGATCAAGCCCCTACTGAAATTCGAAGGTCCACAAGGACACGTTCCGCACCAGAGTGGTACGGCAACCCTGTCTTGGAAATCATGCTGTTAGACAACGGTGAACCTTCGAACTATGAAGAAGCGATGGCGGGCCCGGATTCCGACAAATGGCTAGAAGCCATGAAATCCGAGATAGGATCCATGTATGAAAACGAAGTATGGACTTTGACTGACTTGCCCATTGAGCGGCGAGCCATAGAAAATAAATGGATCTTTAAGAAGAAGACAGACGCGGATGGTAATGTGACCATCTATAAAGCTCGGCTTGTCGCTAAGGGTTATCGACAAGTTCAAGGGGTTGACTACGATGAGACTTTCTCACCGGTAGTGAAGCTGAAGTCCGTCCGAATCATGTTAGCAATTGCCGCATTCTATGTTTACGAAATATGGCAAATGGACGTCAAAACGGCATTCCTTAATGGTTTCCATAAGGAAGAATTGTATATGATGCAGCCGGAAGGTTTTGTCGATCCTAAGAATGCTGACAAAGTGTGCAAGCTCCAACGCTCGATTTATGGGCTGGTGCAAGCATCTCGGAGTTGGAACATTCGCTTTGATGAGATGATCAAAGCGTTTGGGTTTACACAGACTTATGGAGAAGCCTGCGTTTACAAGAAAGTGAGTGGGAGCTCTGTAGCATTTCTCATATTATATGTAGATGACATACTTTTGATGGGAAATGATATAGAACTCTTGGACAGCATCAAGGCCTACTTGAATAAAAGTTTTTCAATGAAGGATCTTGGAGAAGCTGCTTATATATTAGGCATCAAAATCTATAGAGATAGATCGAGACGCCTCATAGGTCTTTCACAAAGCACATACCTTGATAAGATATTGAAGAAGTTCAATATGGATCAATCCAAGAAGGGGTTCTTGCCTGTGTTACAAGGTATGAAATTGAGCTCAGCTCAATGTCCGACCACGGCAGAAGATATAGAAGAGATGAGCGTCATCCCCTATGCCTCAGCCATAGGTTCTATTATGTATGCCATGCTGTGTACTAGACCTGATGTTAACCTTGCCGTCAGTTTGGTAGGAAGGTACCAAAGTAATCCCGGCAAGGAACACTGGACAGCGGTCAAGAATATCCTGAAGTACCTGAAAAGGACTAAGGAAATGTTTCTCGTTTATGGAGGTGACGAAGAGCTCGTCGTAAAGGGTTACGTCGACGCTAGCTTCGACACAGATCTGGATGACTCTAAGTCACAAACCGGATACGTGTATATTTTGAATGGTGGGGCAGTAAGCTGGTGCAGTTGCAAGCAAAGCGTCGTGGCGGGATCTACATGTGAAGCGGAGTACATGGCAGCCTCAGAGGCAGCACATGAAGCAATATGGGTGAAGGAGTTCATCACCGACCTAGGAGTCATACCCAATGCGTCGGGGCCAATCAAGCTCTTCTGTGACAACACTGGAGCTATTGCACTTGCCAAGGAGCCCAGGTTTCACAAGAAGACAAGGCACATCAAGCGTCACTTCAACTCCATTCGTGAAAATGTTCAAGATGGAGACATAGAGATTTGTAAAGTACATACGGACCTGAATGTAGCAGATCCGTTGACTAAACCTCTCCCTAGAGCAAAACATGATCAACACCAGAATTCCATGGGTGTTCGATTCATCACAATGTAACTAGATTATTGACTCTAGTGCAAGTGGGAGACTGTTGGAAATATGCCCTAGAGGCAATAATAAAAGCATTATTATTATATTTCCTTGTTCATGATAATCATCTTTATTCATGCTATAATTGTGTTATCCGGAAATCGTAATACATGTGTGAATAACAGACACCAACATGTCCCTAGTGAGCCTCTAGTTGACTTGCTCGTTGATCAATAGATAGTCATGGTTTCCTGACTATGGACACTGGATGTCATTGATAACGAGATCACATCATTGGGAGAATGATGTGATGGACAAGACCCAATCCTAAACATAGCACAAGATCGTATAGTTCGTTTGCTAGAGTTTTCCAATGTCAAAGTATCTTTTCCTTAGACCATGAGATCGTGTAACTCCCGGATACCGTAGGAGTGCTTTGGGTATGCCAAACGTCACAACGTAACTGGGTGACTATAAAGGTAGACTACGGGCATCTCCGAAAGTGTCTGTTGGGTGACATGGATCAAGACTGGGATTTGTCACTCCGTATGACAGAGCAGTATCACTGGGCCCACTCGGTAATGCATCATCATAATGAGCTCAGAGTGACCAAGTGTCTGGTCACGGGATCATGCATTACGGTACGAGTAAAGTGACTTGCCGGTAACGAGATTGAACGAGGTATTGGGATACCAACGATCGAATCTCGGGCAAGTAACATATCGATAGACAAAGGGAATAGCGTACGGGGTTGATAGAATCCTCGACATCGTGGTTCATCCGATGAGATCATCGTGGAGCATGTGGGAGCCAACATGGGTATCCAGATCCCGCTGTTGGTAATTGACCGGAGAGTCGTCTCGGTCATGTCTGCTAGTCTCCCGAACCCGTAGGGTCTACACACTTAAGGTTCAGTTACGCTAGGGTTGTAGGGATATGTATATGCAGTAACCCGAATGTTGTTCGGAGTCCCGGATGAGATCCCGGACGTCACGAGGAGTTCCGGAATGGTCCGGAGGTAAAGATTTATATATGGGAAGTCCTGTTTCGGGCATCGGGACAAGTTTCGGGGTTATCGGTATTGTACCGGGACCACCGGAAGGGTCCCGGGGGTCCACCGGGTGGGTCCACCTGTCCCGGGGGGGCCACATGGGCTGTAGGGGGTGCTCCTTGGCCTAATGGGCCAAGGGCACCAGCCACACATAGGCCCATGCGCCTAGGGTTTGAAGGGGGAAGAGTCCTAGGAGGGGAAGGCACCTCCTAGGTGCCTTGGGGGGGAGGGAAACCCCCCTTGGCCGCCGCACCCCCTAGGAGATTGGATCTCCTAGGGCCGGCCACCCCCCCTTGGCCCTCCTATATATAGTGGGGGAGAGGAGGGACTTCATACGTGAACGCCTTGGCCTTTGGTTGCCTCCTTCTCCCTCTCCAACACCTCCTCCACCTCCATAGTGCTTAGCGAAGCTCTGCCGGAGTACTGCAGCTCCATCAACACCATGCCGTCGTGCTGCTGCTGGTGCCATCTCCCTCAACCTCTCCTCCCTCCCTTGCTGGACCAAGAAGGAGGAGACGTGGCTGTTCCGTACGTGTGTTGAACACGGAGGTGCCGTCCGTTCGGCGCTGGTCATCGGTGATTTGGATCACGTCGAGTACGACTACATCATCACCGTTCTTTTGAACGCTTCCGCTCGCGATCTACAAAAGTATGTAGATGCATCTAATCACTCGTTGCTAGATGAACTCCTAGATGATCTTGGTGAAACGAGTAGGAAATTTTTTGTTTTTCTGCAACGTTCCCCAACACCAGCATGGGTGTCGAGTTGCCCCGCTCGTTGATGATCTCGACTAAGGCATCATACTCCTCATCAAGACCATTGACAATAAACGAGTTGAACTCGGAGTCGGTGAGGGGCTGTCCAATGGAGGCCAATGTGTCGGCGAGGCCCTTGACCTTGTTGTAGAACTCAGTGGCAGTGGAGTCAAGCTTCTGACACTCTCCAAGCTGACGACGGAGTGCAGAGACACGAGCCTGGGACTGCGCTGCAAAGGTGCGCTCAAGGATGGTCCAGGCCTCATGAGACGTCTTCGCGAAGACAACAAGGCCGGCAACTGCCGGCGAGAGCGACCCCTGGATGGAGGAGAGGTTCGCCTGGTCCTGCCCGTCCAGACGCGATGGGCCGGATTGTAGACCGGACCGTGCACGCTGTCTACCAGCGCGGGTGGGCAGGGAAGCGATCCGTCGACGTAGCCTAGCAGGTAGTGACTCCCCAAGAGCGGAAGAACCTGCGCACGCCAGAAGATGTAGTTGTCGGCGGAGAGCTTGATGGTGATGAGATGACCGAAGTGAAACGGCGGCGGCGAAGACAATCCCATCGAGGAGGCTGCCTGGGGTGCAAACACCATGGAGGCAGCCGGAGGCACCGAAGCCGATGCGGGAGGAGGCGGGACCGCAGCCAGGGCGGGCGCCGCAAAGCTCGCGGCCGGTGCGGACGCCGCAAGGCCCGCGGCCGGGGCGGACGCCGCCAACCCCGCCAGCGGGGCAGTGTGATCCGCTTGCGGCAGGAGCGGCAGGACGACGCCTGCGGAGTCCGCAGCGGACGGCGGCGCCGCGGTGTGGACCACGAGGTCACGCCCAAGCGAGGGCGCCGGCGGCGTGGAGAAGACGGAGCCGATGCTCCTTGTCCCGATCGGAGCCGGAACAGAGACGGCATCGAGCGGGAGGTTGAGCAGAGCCGCAAGAGAGGCCGGGAGGAAGCCCGCAGCAGTGGAACCGGTGGCGGCGGCGCTCGACATGGCGGCGGCGCGATTGGTGGCGCGGCGGCGGCGGTGAAGGCAGCGGCGGCGGTGCGGGTATTAGGGTTTAGAAGCGGAAGCGATCGTAACCTAGCGTGATACCATGTAAGACAATAAGTTTTGGGGAACCAGCACAACCCTCTAGGGGTGGCTTATCTCATTATATATAATGATTGTGTTACAATATGTACCATATACATACATAGGTACAGAAGCTATACACAGTCTAACACTCATACTCGGCAAGCACACCATTCCACTAAAATAATAGCACACCATTCCACTAAAATAATAGTGTCAGAGAACTTGGAGCAAATCCAGAAAATATACGAGCACCTGTATCAAGTGAAGGGCTTGAACCCCAGGGTGGGCTGGTTCCACCTGAAAGAACCTAACCATAAGCTAGGCTTATTTTTCTAGTAATTTGTTAATTAATTGCAAAGCAATGGGGTAGAGGCAGGTCGAGTACTACGTATGAGCCATCAAAGTTACTGTTGTAATGAGTGAGATTGATCAATCAAGTACCTCCAGTCATTAGCCCTTTCATGACGAAGAAGACGACTGCCCCTTAGGGACTTTGACGTATTTTCTTTATTTTCTAGGGGTGTCTGCTAGTTTAATTAATAGATCTAAGGTCTTTTTGCAGTAGCTCTAGCTCAACAATGGCCAGGCATCAGCATTTATGCTCTCTTGTATTTTGGAATCCTTTATTTGGTTTTTGTTGTATTTTGGAAACACTTGATGGGTCCTAATAATGATTTTAAAATAGTTGTTACATTTTTTCAATGATTACATGTTCAAAAGATCATTTATATTGAAAATTTATTTATTTCAGTTATATTTCATTGTTTCGGAAAAGGTTTACCAATATAAAGCAATATTTATTTATTTCAGTAACTTCCATAAATATTTTATACATGTACCAAACATTTTTATTGTTCCAAAAATGTAAAAATGTATTCATAATATTCACATAAATTACAATTATTTCAATCATATTTTAATCAATTTAAGAAATATTTTGTATAGGTACCAACCATTTCACTATTTCAAAAGGATTTGCAAATATCATTCATGAATATTTCTCACACAATTTTGGCGTGTCCAAGTGGGGACATGGAGCATGTACTTGTATTCACCTAGTGATACAAAATGGTGCACACATTGTGTTGGAAAATCGCTAAAATATTTCACCAATCTCATAATATTCGGTGGTTCCACTAGAAAATCCAGCTTCCGTGTGAACCCCAGAAATGGTCATTGATCGATCCTTTATTTTGTTTAATATTTCCAAAGAATTGCCCGTTTAAAATATTTACATATATAATTCATAATTATTGACATGTATAATTTCAATCAATTTCAGGATCAATATCTCTTACATATACCAAGCACTTTATTGTATCAAAAATATGTAATAATTCATAAATATTCACAGCTTGACATGTATGTCCTTGCATTCTCCAAATAGTACAGAATCATACACGCCATGTATTGTAAAAACTAAAACTAAAACAGCTCACCAATCTCAAAGCATGTGTGGACGGGCGGCAGCGGCCCCCGTTCGAGAGAACCGTGTTCCGATGTGAACCCTAGAAATGGTCACTGATGGACCCTCCACGATTAACAACCAGTTAAGAATGGCAGACTACATGTAGCGCGCACGCAGCTAGTTTGATTGAATAATATACCAGGCGCTCAGAAGTTGACTCTTAAAGCCCGCATCGCTCAACACATGTGTACAGTAGTTTGTAGTATTTGTGTAGGGGCCGTTTTTTTTAGTTGAGTTGTGTGGACTTGATTATAATGTTTTTTTCTTCTTGATTGCTTTTTTAGATTGCGAATCACTCATGCCAAGCGTTGTTGAATGTACTATTTGATATGCATCTTATCCAGCTAAATGTACAACGAAAATGTGATGAAATTGGACATTTACTTTTCATGTTGGTAAGTGGTACACAAGGTGAAAACGATGAGATCTAGTGACACTGTTTTCACTGGAACAATATCTATATATGGTTGGCATTATCCTCTTATGTACTGGAGTATGTACTACTAGTACGTGCCGGTAGATTTTTAACCGCGCACGTACAACAGTTCCAAGAAAACAGTGGAACAGAAGCTATCCTGTACACACACATATAGTATTTAGTATTATCTGTGGGGTGCGATGTGAAATGCCCTCACAAGTATAATACTGGTAGCTAGCTAGCTCGTAGGACACACAACCAAAAACTATTCTTTTCGTATTTGTTCCCTCAATTCAGCTTTGCTTTCTCTCTCTCTCTCTCTCTCTCTCTCTCTCTCTCTCTCTCTAGCTAGCTAGAGTTCCTCTCTCCCTCTCACTCTAGAGCAGGGAGAGGGAGGAAGAGATCTGAAGCCAGGTATTTGAGGAGCGAGCAGTTCAATCGTAGGGATATATTTGTGCTTGTTGAGTTCATCATCTAGAGTCCAATCAAGCTGGGCTGCCATGCATGGGATTGATGTGTTGTTGTTGATTCATGGAGTAGTGAGTGTTAATTGATTTGTTCCTGCAGGGATCGGTCGATCGAGGTTGAGGTTGAGGAGCCATGGACGACTTCATGCAGTGGGCGATGAACACGCTGGACCAGCAGCAGTACCACGCTGCTGCGGCCGCCGCGGCTCCTCCTGTATACGGTGGTGCTGCTGGCTCCAGCTCCGGTGGCAGCAGTGCTGGTGCCGCCTTCCCCTCGCTGCAGGCGCTCCGCGAGTCCACGGCGGCCGGCGCCGGCGTCAGGGACCTGAGGGTGCAGGTGGACCACCACCAGCCCAGCAGCTGGAGCACCAGCTCCGGCGACAGCCCCGGCGCCGCCATGGACCACGACGCGGCCGCCGCCGGGCCCGGGTGGTCCCCGCACACGGCCCGCGCCAGGACCAGGGCCACCAGCAGCAGCAGGCCCATGAGCTGGAACTTCAGCGCCGCCGCCGCGTCCGCGCAGCTGCCGGCTGACATCGACATCTCCCCGCGGCCGGCCCCTGCCCCCAGAGGCCACAGTACGCCCGCCGCCGGGAGGAGATCGGGGGCCAGCGCGCAGGGCACAACGGCCGGGCCGTCTGCCTCTCCGGGGCCCGTGCAGGACCACATCATCGCCGAGCGCCGCCGCCGGGAGAAGATCAACCAGCGCTTCATCGAGCTCTCCACCGTCATCCCCAACCTCAAGAAGGTTCCTTGCTCCTCTTCGTCCTTCTCGATTTCATTCCACGCGCTTAAATCTTCTTCTTAACCATCTGCAGCTTAACTATACTTGGGCAGATTTATTAAGATTGTATGTGCAGACTAAGAATTTTGATCTACTCCTTGATGAACTGGTCTCTCCGACATGTGCAGATGGACAAGGCGACGATTCTTGGGGACGCGGTGAAGTACGTGAGGGAGCTGCAGGAGAAGGTGAAGACCATGGAGGACGACGACAGCGCCGCCGCCGCCGCCACCACCACCACCACCATCCGGTCTGCCGTGCTCGTCAGCAAGAAGATCAAGGCGGACGACGAAGACGACGACGACGAGGACGCCGGCGAGTCGAGCCACGGCGGGCTGCCGGAGATCGAGGTGCGGGTGTCGGGCGAGAAGACCGTGCTGGTGCGGATCCACTGCAAGAACGCGAGGGGGCTGCTGGTGAGGGTGCTGGCGGAGGTGGAGGAGCTCCGGCTCGCCATCACCCACACCAGCGTCATGCCCTTCCCCGCCGACACCGCCATCATCACCATCACCGCAAAGGCAAGCAGCAGCTAATTAAGCAAGTGTCTGCTCATATTTCCGTACTTGCATAAAGAAGTGAGTTATATATGGAGTCAAGATCGAGTGCAAATTGCACTGTGGTAAGTCGAATAAGATTTTCTTACCATCTGATCTGATCTTGATCATTAATTCCACCCGGCCACGTACGTCCTCGTGAATCTAAACACCGTGACATGGGATGGCTCATGCCATCTACTCCTACTTAGACATAAGAAAATATCATGCGACTTAGATGTAGCAAAATTGCACTTCACCTCATCCTCGTCTACTAATCTGACAATACGAGGTGCTTAGCGAAATACTCCCTCCGTTCCTAAATATAAGTCTTTCTAGAGATTTCACTATGAACTACATATAAATGTATATAGACGTAGTTTAGAGGGTAGGTTCACTCATTTTGCTCCGTATGTAGTCTCCTATTGAAATATCTAAAAAGACTTATATTTAGAAACAGAGGGAGTAGTAAACACGTTTTAGTTCTTGCCTTCTAAAGGGGTGTAGAATGGGGTGTTAAAGATCTCTTCTTCATAAATTTTAGTAATTTTAAGTCTGCTCTGGTTTCCCGTCTCTCCTTTATTTTCGACAAAGGGCAATGTATCAATAATTCAATATCAAGATGATATCAAATAATATCTCCTAGCTAGCTAGCTTTCCTAGCCGACGTTGGCCATATGTGGTCATCAAATCTTGTAACATTGGATCGCCTTCAACCAATCCATAGTGTAAGAAACAAAAATGTGTGTGGCAATGGATAATTCGAAGATGGATCGTTGATGCTTCTCCCAGGAACACTCATTAAGCACATGTGTAATACTACCCCCGGCCCTTTCTGTTTTAAAAGTCCCACGTGTACCCCTAGATCTGCAATTAACCAACATAACATGAGTTATATATCACAAACAATATATCATTAGAAACTTCAAAGGTTATATTTTCTAATGGTATAATTTTTGTGGCATACAATTAGTATTAGATTGGTAAAATCGTTGATTTAGGGATATGTGTGGCCCTTTTAAACTGGAAAAGGAGGGACGAGCAATTTGTAGTATATAAATTGTTGATGCCCTAAGAAAGTTGTCACTGATAATGGAGTTTGTAGGGTCAAGCAAGTCCCTTGGAGATTAACCAGTAAGTGCAGAATGGTTGCATTCGTCTGTTTTTTTTTTGAAGTGGCACGCGGTGGTGCTCTCGGTCTCTCATTGCACAAAAACCATAATTTTACTGTCAAGAAAACGTGTCTCTCAAAAAGGAGAAGACACTCCAACACACTGAAATGACACAACAGTACTGAATCAACAATATATATCACGAAGCCCCTATTTTTGGGTTATTTAGGCATCTCGTGTAATAACCCACTTGTACATTTATCTCTGAACATCTCTATTCATTGCATTTGTTTGTATGGGCAGGTACTTTACTCCATGCATGTGAACTCCATTATAGCTAGAAAGCTGTGTGACCGGATCCGGAGATGTGACAACCCCAAATGGGACATCCTTATAGATCTCTGGAAAAATAAAAGGCCACTATATATGCTGTAGATATTTGATCAACCAAGAATTAGTTTTTGGGTTTCATGTTTATGATATAGGATTAAAAAACTTGGAGATATGATCTGTGTGTGTTGAAGACAACTCACCAAGAGGTAGCTTGATAAGTGATTGATCGATCAGCAGGTTTGTTGTTGGACTCAAGCGTGCTATATCGGATAAGATCATAGTTAAGAGATCAGCCGGATAGAACTTTTTCTTCTGTACTTTTTTAATTAAATGTGCACTTTTCATGCAGTTGGGTCGTTGAATAGGTAATAAATCAGTCAAATGGAATGATAAACTTGTTGGCACACACAATTTCTACTTTTTTTTCCCAGTGAGGTTGGGGAGAATAAACTGTAGGATCTCATTCCGCTGTCTCAAAATGAAATTGCAGCATCTCATAATTTGATCTCAAGGCAAGGCTACACATTCACGCAATTAACGTGTATTTAAACAATGTGAATCGCCTTAGCTGGGAAATGCTTGAGGTATATGTACACATGATATACGTGGCACATCACAAAATTACATGAGATACACTGTGGTATACATGCATGCATACATATGAATTATAACCCAAATACAGTACATATCTGGCATGTTTAATTAACTGATCAATATTAATTACCTAGTGCAACTTTGGTTGATTTCAGGTGGAAGAGGGATTCAACTCAACGGTGGAGGAGATCGTGAGGCGGCTCAACTTGTCGCTGCGCCAACATTACGGCGCCAATAATTCCGACGATCGAAATAGTGTCACCAAGAGAGAATGCTAAGCTGCCTGCTCAAGCAAGTCGATCAGCCCTTTCCTTGGATGATTTTATATTCTGAAAACTGAGAGAGAAATTCATGGTGAGAAATTGCTCGTTACGATGGTGTGCATGCATGCATATGATCAGCTTATATAGATATATGTTGCACGCATGCGTGCGTGCATGCATGGAGACGAGGATTTCTCAGCCACAGGTTTGCAAGTTTTGGTTGCTAGCTAGCTACTTGCTGTTGCTCAATCCCGATCACACTGATGAAATAATGAGGGCAGTAACCAGGATACATACTTATAATAAGATTTTGCTGCATGTAAGTATGGATTTTCAGTTAATTCTTCTATGCAGAAAAATGGACGAATATATATGTCACATATATATGCATTACTATTTCCTGCCATGTTGAACTGTCTGCATCAATTAATCAATCATGAATTTTAGGTCTGATCTTCGCAGCTAATTCCATATATATATGACAAGTCCCAGCATCTCATTAGTAGTACTATATTATTTTCCAAAATATCCCATAAAATCCCGCTTTGAAATATTTTGATTAGTATAGTGCACGCATGAGATCATATCCCGGTATACATGCATGCATATCTTCTCGCTGACTCGTGCGTGAGTCATCCATGCAAGAATAGTAGTATTATCTAGCTCCTCTGCATTATCTCATTGGTCTGCTTAATTTATTTAATAGATATTGCGTGATTTGCACAGCCTTAAAGATAAAGATATGATCAATCCGAGATTGAGATCGAGTTCATTATTGGGTAGAGAAAGCGGTTGAGATATGCAGTGCAAAGTTGGCACAGAGCTGTCTGCATAAAATGCAACATGTCTTTAGTTGGTAGGGCAAGCCAAGAAGATCTCTGTGATCTGCACATATATGTATGTACATACTCAACATGCACATAGTATATACCGGTTAATACAGACAGATGATGGGCTTGTTCCCCATCATGGAGTATATCATGCATGATATGATTAAACAACGCGTTATCGATGATCTCGAGTGATTTGATCAGTGCTTTCTTGGCAATGTACGTCATTTGATTGGATTAGTTTAGAATTTAGATGGGAAGCAGCTAATTAATCTAGGAGGATGAATATATGATCACACTAGCTATCTTTTGGTCATTGCCAGACAAGTACTACTACCCAACCAAACACAACGTACACAGAAGAACATATAAAAAGATTGCAGCTGAGATCAGTGAGAGACAGCCCGCCATGTCTCAGGGAACTCTTAGTTTATGCATGCATGCCTAGGTGAGGTGAGGTGAGGTGAGGTGAGCTTTAGTTCAGCTCAAGGCAATGCAAAAGAGGTAGTAGTACTATATTGTATTGTGTTTGTTTACCATAACCAGCAATTTGCCATGTGCATCCATGCATGGATGAAAAGGCTTCAATAATTGGCTCATGGTGCAGCATATTTTATTGCCAAAGCCAAAGTTTTTTTTTAAATGGTTCTTGTTGCAAAGGTTTTTGGAGGCTTGCAACCAGCAGTGTCCCACTTTCTGGGTCTTGAGGTCTGGTTGGCTGTAAAAGGCAGCACGTTTGCCTGCTCATCGATGTCTTTTCAAATGCTTTCTGTTGAGAAGGATGGATGACGCAGTTGCACAGGCCGGCCGCGGAACTTAGCCGTAACTATTAAGCCTCCGATCGATTATACCTGCTCCCTCCACTTCAAAATAGATCACTCAAATTCACATTAACTATGAGGATGGATCAAGCTGAGGTGCATTTAGCGTATGTTTGGAACGGGCAATAACATTTACGAAGGCCATGGATAACAAATCCACTGATCTCACGAATTTTTTCTAAAACAAGGCAAAAGACTTGTCATTTCCATTAACTAAGAAGGAGTGAGAATTACCCAGTTAATTGACGGAAAATCAGGCTAAAACCGATACAATCCAACCCATATAAAGTTGGTATCACCGGTCAACCTGGCCACTGACATGGGATCACATAGCTACAAAGAGGAAAAGGCATCCGCCGAGCAGTCGCAAGCGTCATCGTCATCACCGGCTACCTCCGAACGGGCGACTCCGACTTCACCGTAGATCTTCATCGTCGAAGCCAACCCGCAAACAACTGCACAAAAACCATGGCGGCGCATGCCAACAGAAGGCCACACGCGCGAATAACCGACAACTCCGACTCTGACGACGATCATCACAAGGGAAATATGCAGGACTTGCACCGACCGTGCCCTAAAGAGCACCTCGGACACGCCGGGAAGATCCGACTAACAAAGCCCGAGCCGCGACCGGAGTTTCTCTCGATGCCATCATCGTTGCCAAACAGAAATCAGCGCCCCCGAAATGGCCGCCTCAGCAAACTACGCGGCGAAGATGCCGCAAACCACGCGGCGAAGATGCCACAACCCACGTGACGAAGATGCCGCCATCCACCGGACTCCCAGTCGTAGCCGGCTTCGAGACGATGCCCCCAAGAAGGAGAAAGACGCGAGGACAACTCCATCGCACGATCCAGCGGATCTGAGGTTTCCCTCCGGAGCCAAAGCCGTGGGGAGGAGGAGCGCACCTCCACGATGACGCTTCCAAGAAAGATCACGTCACCCGCGGGCGCCGCCGTCGTCAGCTCCGGTGGAGACCGGAGCAAGGATTTCTCCCGGGGATATGCCGACCGCCAGCCACCATCGACCGCCACCAACAAAACACCACCCCTGCCGAGGCCGACCTCAATCCGGCCACGGGATCCCGCGATCCACCGCGACCAGAAACGCACCACCCCCTGGCCGAAGCCGCATTCCACCACCGCGGCCACCACCACTACAACAACCAACACCACATCGCGAAGAGCAGCACCAGATCGAAGAAACAGCTCACGCCAGATCCAGATTGGAGCCGCAAGCGAAGCAGCAAAGCAGGCGAGAAGGTCCACCGCCGGCAGCACACCTCGTGCTCCGGAGTAGCACCCGCGACGCCCGGCTGGTTCCCACGCCCGACGAACGCCTGCCGCTGCCGCGCCCCGCGTGCACATCCGGAGCCAAGAACCGCCGCGCGCACGTACACCGTCCACGCCCAAGCCACCGGGAGCCCGGACCGAGGCCGCGGCCCCGACGCCCCACCCTCAGTCGCCCGACGCGGCCAGCTCGAGCCCGACCACAACCGCGCCAGATCCGCGCGCCGGCCCATACCAAGCCTCGCCGCGCGCCAAGGTCGCCTCGCACCGCCCGGTGCAGCAGAGGACCAGCGACGCCCCTCGAAGCCACCCCAAGCCCCCGCCGGCCCGACGCGCCACCACATGGCCGTCCGTCCCGCGCCGCCCGGACGCTTCGTGGGGAGGGAAGAATCCCGCCGCCGACGACGCACGCACGGGCTTCACCCAGCGGCGGCGAGGGAGGGGAGAGGCGAGGAGTGGGGTGGCGACGGGGGGCTAGGGTTACGCCCGGGCCGCTCGCGGGAGTGACGGGTCGGGGACTCACCGAGTATCAGCGATCTCACGAAATTCATATTTACCATTAAAACATATTTAATGATATTATGCTGCTGTTGTTGGATCTTACTGCCGGTCCATACCGAACGGACAGACAGGAGTAACTCTTGCTCGTGCATATGCATGAATGCACGCATATGGTTGGTGATGGATGTGACTAACACAGTGATCGATGCTCCATCCCATTCCCAGCCATGCATATTTCTTTCTCACCTTTGTTTATAACATGCAAGACTATGCCGATCCATCCATCCATCTCCAACTGATCCAACAAGCATCTCAGTTGTTGTGGCGGATAAACGTCGTCGGTGTGCATGCCGCCATAAATAATAAACGCGGCCCTTGAAGATCGCAACCACATGCGCTCTGTTCTTCAGCCCCACCCTAGAGAAGCTAGGCACCTAGGTGCCTCAAAGATAACATTGTTTTTTTGTTGCGGAACACCCGTGCATTCCTCTCATTTAACCTATAAGAGCTTGTTTGGGACTGTTCTGCTTCTTAAAATTTAGCTCCGCTCCAAAAATACAAGTCAAACGGGGTAACTCCGCGATATGCGGCTCCGCAAAAAAAGTAGAATCTGGGAAACAACTCCCAAATTTTTATGAAGCTCTTTAGGGGGTGCTCCAAAAAACTCTAGAAGCTGGAGTTGAGGGAAAATTACCCACCACTGCCATCAGTAAGTGGATACCCCTTCGTTTCTTCACCCCTCAACCAATCAAATAGATCATTTCCACCAAATTTCTCATTCTTGAAGCTGGAGCTACATGAAAGCCAAACATTCTCTTCGGTAGTGCTACAACTTCTATATGAAACTGCTTCAAAGTGGATTTGGTGGAATGAAGCTGATTTTGGTGAAGCGGAGCAGTCCCAAACAAGCCCTAAATAAGAGGAATGGATGGGTGTTTCGCAACAAGAGTGCTTCTCCATCAATATTGCTCGCCGCCATCACTTGTGAGGCAAATCTTTGGGTCAGCGTCGGTGCTAAAATATTAGGGTTAATTATCATGCACGAGTAATTATCATGTTGTACATGGGCGTAAGAGTTCTTATGGAACCAACTCTATTCTACGCTTAATTAATGGATGAGGTAAATCTTTTACCTCCATTAAAAATATATTATTTTTTAGGAGGCGCAGTATCTACTTGCGAGCTCATATGCTCTGGATGAACAGTAAACACAAAAAATAAAGTAAAATTTTGATATATTTTGAATTTTTCTATCACGAACTTTAAGGAACATTTGGAGTTCTTTTAAAGTTTTATCATGAAATCACATTGGTGGAAGTCATGAAAATAATAACAAATTGATGCTCTGAAAATGGTACTTCCAAACGCATTTTGGAACTCTAATTATGTTTTTTTTGTCAGGGCTTCCACCAATGTGATTTCATGATAAAACTTTGGAAGCACTCCAAACATTCCTTAAAGTTGATAAATCAATTATATATTTTTTCCCTATTTTCTATTTTCATGATTTTATTGTTCTCACCGGGAGCATTTGGGCTCGATCTCAGAAAGGTACTTTCGTTGTTGTACCTCTCTTTCTCTTTCTCTTTCTCTTTCTCTTCCTCTTTCCTTTTCCTTTGTTGGAGAAACAGATGCCAACATTGGATGGAGAAGAACAGAGCGTTGCAGTATGTCATGCATTCTTATAATTAATTGTTACCGCTGCTGGTGGCTGACGATGAAAATATCAGGTGCTCTCCCATGCTTCCATGATATAGGGGCTCCTAGGCCGTTGAAGACTTTGGACCTGCATGAAACTATGGGACTCTGCATGTTACATCCTAAAATTTTGATTTTTGAAATGTTCACTAACTCAAAGCGCATATCCTTAACTACCGCAGCTCCAGCACATCAATTATTCCTTCCAAATCGTTGGAAGGAATAATTGATGTGCTGGAGCTGCGGTAGTTAAGGATATGCGCTTTGAGATTGGAAGGAATAATTGATGCGCTGGAGCTGCGGTAGTTAAGAATATGCGCTTTGAGTTAGTAAACATTTTAAAAATCAAAATTTTAGGATGTAACATGCAGAGTCCCATAGTTTCATGCAGGTCCAAAGTCTTCAACGGCCTAGGAGCCCCTATATTATGGAAGCATGGGAGAGCACCTGCTATTTTCATCGTCAGCCACCAGCAGCGGTAACAATTAATTATAAGAATGCATGGCAACGCTCTGTTCTTCTCAATCCAATGTTGGCATCTGTTTCTCCAACAAAGGAAAAGGAAAGAGGAAGAGAAAGAGAAAGAGAAAGAGAAAGAGAGGTACAACAACGAAAGTACCTTTCTGAGATTGAGCCCAAATGCTCCCGGTGAGAACAATAAAATCATGAAAATAGAAAAATAGGGAAAAAATATATAATTGATTTATCAACTTTAAGGAATGTTTGGAGTGCTTGCAAAGTTTTATCATGAAATCACATTGGTGGAAGCCCTGACAAAAAAAACATAATTAGAGTTCCAAAATGCGTTTGGAAGTACCATTTTCAGAGCATCAAATTTGTTATTATTTTCATGACTTCCACCAATGTGATTTCATGATAAAACTTTAAAAGAACTCCAAATGTTCCTTAAAGTTCGTGATAGAAAAATTCAAAATATATCAAAATTTTACTTTATTTTTTGTTTTTACTGTTCATCCAGAGCATATGAGCTCGCGAGTAGATACTGCGCCTCCTAAAAAATAATATATTTTTAATGAAGGTAAAAGATTTGCCTCATCCATTAATTAAGCGTAGAATAGAGTTGGTTCCATAAGAACTCTTACGCCCATGTACAACATGATAATTACTCGTGCATGGTAATTAACCCTAATATTTTAGCACCGACGGTGACCCAAAGATTTGCCTCACAAGTGATGGCGGCGAGCAATATTGACGGAGAAGCACTCTTGTTGCGAAACACCCATCCATTCCTCTTATTTATAGGTTAAATGAGAGGAATGCACGGGTGTTCCGCAACAAAAAAACAATGTTACCATTGAAGACTTTGGACCTGCATGAAACTATGGGACTCTGCATGTTACACCCTAAAATTTTGATTTTTGAAATGTTCACTAACTCAAAGCGCATATCCTAATATGGTACGTGGCCTTTGAGTTGGTGTTAGCACATTCCCGGCCACGAATTCAACCACAAATACACAAGAAACGGCACCATTCAATGTCACTCATTACCTGCAACGCATTCCAGTTCTACCTCGCGTCCTCGCTCGGACTGATGGCGCTCTCTGTTCTCCGATGGCGGCCACCACCTATAAGACAGTCTTATCCAGATTCACACTTATTTGGCCGGCGTTAGCGCTCACTCCGTCCTCTTCAACGACCGTCTTCAGGTCAGAAGATGAAGAAGACATCATCATGCTCTGATTTGTGTGTATACCGTCAACGGCATAAGATCTCTCGTCTGTACATACATCTTCCTTCTTATATTCATTTGATTTATCCCTTCAGCGGTCCTGCGGCCATGTCTGATAAGCTATTCTGCTTGGCTATTACTTTGATGTGACAGTTCTTGGCTATGCTATGGACGGGAGGTTTATTGCTTGCCTGGTTGGTTGTATCATATGCATCTGGATTGATTGGTTTCATTCATGGTTGGTTCCTACAGATGTGTGGACATTGACTGTTGCTGCTGTTCATGAAATAGGTTCCAGCCAGTGTACAATCACCATGGACAACAAGGCAATGTATATCGTCAAGACTCAGTTCGTGTTGTAGTAATTTATCTCATCATCTCATGCTATATTCTTCTATCTTGCTTACAATCTTCTTTCTCTATGCATCGGCAGTTGCCAATTGGCACAACATTGCTTCTTGCGAGTTGCAGCGAGGGGCTGCACTAGGAATCTTAAAGATTTTTATTTTGATTAAGTGACTAGCCTGTTGATTTTTTGTTAGTTTGCATTAACAATTCATCATTCTCTCCAGGTGACCTTTTTTGCAATTTTTGGGTGATATATTAATGGTGTGATGATTTAGCAAAATTGTTTTCTTATTATATAAATATTGCTTTAACATTACAGATCATTTAGTACAAGTTATTAGTGGAATCATGTATATTTTCTTGGCAGAAGCTTTTGGTTGAGAAACCTAACTGTCCTGGTCAAATCTTTGAAACAAGTTAGCAGGATTCTTATTTTAGTGACATATTAAAATCTTCTTCAACTAATACCGGTCATACGCTCAGCAGAATTCCTTATCAATGCTATGGCATCAAAAGCTTATACTTTAGGTTGGATAAAGTTGCCGGTGCAATCTGCGTGTACAACTTTCCTTCCATCTGATAAAGTAGTGAAATGTGGAACCAAGAAATAATCAATTCTACCTTTTATACCAGTATTGGTATGGCTATTCCAATGTCCTATTGTGGTAGCTTTCTTTGGCTCAGTAGTATTTTTAGAGATTGGGCTCAATAGCTGATGGCCAGCAAGTTCTTATTTTTTCAACTTTCTACTCTATTGTAGTAGTCATGAACATTTAATTATGATTACTGTCGTGAAATTGTCACGGCAGATGTCCTAGTGTGAGGACTTAGTCGTGAGGCCAGCGCATCTATGTGGTAGCTTGAGAGGGGTTGAGCGGAATCGAGAAAACGCAACACAAGACAAAGATTTAGACAGCTTCGGGCCCCGGGGAACATCATCCGGTAACAACCCTACATGCTATTTGTGGCTAGGTTTCATTATCATCACGAGGGAGTCGCTGTAAACCGGATCTCCCAGTTATGTCTGGATCTCCCAGTTATGTCTAACCCTAAGGTTTTTCTCCCCTCTTGGGGTGCCCGCCCCTCCTTATATATGTTGAAGGGGCGGGTTACATGTAGAGTCCAACTCGGATTAAGACTTAAACTATTCTGACTTCTCTCTGTGGGCTTCTTAACGTCTTGGGCTTCATAACGTCTCAGGCTTCATAACCCCTGGCAACCGAGTTATCACTGTCTGCCAGGTTATGACTGGTGCCGGTTTATGATTGTCTGCCAGTTTATGATTGTCTGCCGGGTTATGATTGACTTAATTCCTGCCGGGTTATCATCTGACTTAACTCCTGTCGGGTTATCATCTGACTTAACTCCTGTTGGGTTATCATCTGACTTAGCCATCTGTCTTAACTGTCAGCCGGTTTACCAAGCCCCCAGCCGGGTTATAACTCCGGCCGGGTCATACGCGGGGTATATCTCCGATAATTACTTTATAACAACCACTTTTTATACTATGACCTCTACTCTTTTTGTTGGCATAGATTATCATCTGTTTCCTATGGTGCTATACAACAAACCAGTTGAGCATTGCTTATACCTTGGTCGCATTGGTCCAACGTTCAAGGCCCTATGATGAGAGCCATGTAATAAGAAGTTGATTTTTGACACTTCTAAATCTACATGCTTGCATTCCGCAACTCTCATTGTTTGTCATTCGATGATGTGCGCTCTTGAATAAATTGATGACATAAAATCTTTTCCCGTCGAGGATGATTGAGCACCATCTATTCCATTATCCAAATACGGAATTGATGATTAATGAACAAATCGGTCCACTTGGAAATAATGAAATTTTGTTTACACTTGGAAATAATGCAATTTTACTAAAAAGATGACCTCAGGTACAGTGGTAGGGATAGATATTGTATTCATCAAGACGATATACAATATCTATCCCTACCACTGTAGCTGATTTCATCTTTTAGTAAAAAAAATCTGGCTCTCCATAAAAACTTACTTGAAATGAGTTAATCTGTCAATTGGTTCAGATTTTCATGGTAAAGAAATACACTATTTCCATTATTTTGTAACCAGAGATCCCGCCGCAACGCGCGGGGAATCATCTAGTATGCTATATAAGCAAGTCATGCATGTAAGTTACAAGTTACACGTTTTGCAGCAGCACTGCTGCATCATCAATTTATTCATGTCATTTCTAAGTTTTTTTAATTACATTTTGTATTTATTGTGTATGTGTTGGACGATTGCACCATACTTATGTAACACATCCTTCACATTATTTTGTTAGAAATGACATTATTTAACTACAATTCAAATTGTTTTTCTCTTTGCATATGCTTCATATTTTTTACTGTTTTTAAACTTGCATTTGCTTTCTTCTAGTTTTGACATTTTTAGCAACTATTTATGCATTTATTTTAACAATGTTCCCATAGCCACGCGCCGGGCATCATCAAGTTTTTACTAGGACTTGAAGCATTTGGATTTTATATGGTGTTTGAAACAATTTCAGGTATTACATAGGATCCTAAATTATTTTAGGAAATATTTTTAATGCCCCAAATATGTTTTATAATTTTTTTTGTATTTTACTTAATATTAGGGTTGAAAATATTTTCCCGAAGTCCCAAATATTACTTTGGATTTATTGGCATTTTGTCAAAAAATCTAAATTGAAATGAATATATTTTCAAATCATATCCGAATGTAAATAACAAAATAAATAGAAATAGAAAAATAATCTAGCTAAGAGCATCTCTAGCAGACCCCGTATAAGTGATCAAACTCGTAAAATAACCGCTTTTTACAGTTTCAGTCAAAAAACGGACCTGAATAGACCCCTTAAAATCGTCTGACCCTTAATTTTTTTACAGGACCTTGTGAACACAAACCCGAGACCCACAGGTGAGTAGAGGGATGACCTGGCTAGCGGTGGGAGTAGGAGGGGGCGTTGAGGCCTGCGCGGCAGCACAAGCAGCCTCGGAAGGCGGGAGCAGGCGGTCCCACCAGAGTTGGATTTCGCGGCTGGAGCAAGAAAATCAGAGATTGAAGCACGACGACCATTGGATTGACATCCAGCGGTCACTTCTGCTAGAATTGTTTTGTTCACTAATAATATATAAAAAGTAATAGGTATTGCATACGTGTCAACTTAATAGGCCCACAAATTAGCTCATTTTCTATTCTATTTTAATAATTTACAGCTCATTTGCAACTTCTGATGCAATTTATTACAATCCATTTTCTTTTTGTTGGCCAGAGCCAAGGTTATAAAGTTAAACGCAATTTCGCATATTTCGGTGGGGCCCAAACTATTTTTAATACCGAAATGTCGATCCAGATGATTTAAAGTACTTTTTAAATATATTGTTGGTTCGGGATTTTGTTTTTTGTGCGGCAGCACAGGGCCTCGGGAAGCGGGAGCAGGCGGTACGGCCGCAGCTGGTTTGGGCAGCTGGAGCAAGCAGATCAGAGGTTGAAGAAGCAGCACGGCGGTTGGATTAACATTCAACGGTCACTGATGCTAGAATTGTTTTGTTGACTAAGTTGACAAAGCCTTGCGTATATGCCAACTTAGTAGGCCCACAAGTCAGTCTCCAAATCTGGTGGGTCCCAGTTGTCATGGGGAGCAATCGTTATTTTTTGCTTACTAAGGAGGCACTTCCTTCCGTCTGAAGATATAGTTGGTGGGTCCCAATTGTCATGTGGAGGATTTATTTGTTGACATAATAAGGAGGTACTTGCTTGCGTGTGGCCATGACCATGTGGGTCCCTACTGTCAGCTTCTCCACGTACATTCCTCTTATGATGTTGTTTCTTGTTGACAATGTTGACCACGCCGTGCCGAGAACACCAACGTGATGGACGACGACGACACCCAGGAAGGGAATGACTCGGAGGGCCGAGAACACTGACGTGGCGCGCGTTCGGCTCGCTTCAGTGCTGGTAGTCGTCGCTAGGTGGTCTACGGATCTGGATGTAATTTCTATTATTTCTGGTATTCGTTGTACTGTCATGATTGAAGATGAATAGATTAAAAATATTCTCGGAAAAAAATATATAATTTCCAACGAAAATTCACTGATCCATTGTGAATATGTATAAGCTTTCGTGGTATATTTTTTGATATTTTTTGAAACTTGGAAATATAATTTTTGAATCATTTCAAAAAACAGGAGCCAATGCCCCCACCCCACCAAAAAGCCACTTCCGGTGTGGCGTCTCTTCTATGCTTGCTTTTCGAGCCACGACTGTATGAACGAACAGCGACACGGTGCATCCGTGATTTCCCCTTATTCCAGTGATCGAGTGGCTTGTGGTTAATGTGATCTAGGCCCAGTTCTTTGAGCAGATTGTGGAGAATTTTGGTCTGGAAAATCTAGAGCCAAAAGAACTCGTTTTGACTTCCAAAATCTGAAGAGGATTCTCTAAAATCCTAGTGCAATCCAAAAGCACCGAAAAGCTTGATTTTCCCAGAAGATTCTCGCAAGTCCCACCAGTAAAAACGTTTCAAAATAGAAGAGTACCCCTATCCCATCGCGAAATTACACCAGGAATGCCACTGCCCATCCACGCGCTGGACCAGAGGAAACGAGCGAGCGGCCGCTTGACCCCTGTTCGCATCGGGGAAAAAGGAGTCCCAGACGCAGTGACGGCTAGGGTTGCCGCGTCGCCGCCGGACCAACCTTGCCGGCCAGGCCCTTGCCGCCGCCTGCCAGGTTCATGCCGCCGCTGCCCGCCTTATCTCCCTCCGTCGCCCCTCTTCCTTCGCTGCTCGTCCTCCCCTTCGCCGTGTCTCCGCCAACATAGACGGCCACCGGCGCTACACCTCGACGACCGCCGACGGCCACCGGCGCTGCACTTCGACGGCCACAAGCAGCCCACGCGAGGTGCAGACCACACCCACGGTGAGGCATCCTCTTTCCCCATCCCTCTCTTCTTCTTTTTTTCTTATGCTATGGATAGCTAGTCTGGTACCTTGAGATTATCCTTTTTTAGTTCATCCACTTTTGTAATGAACAAATCTTTAAATCCATTCTAAATGTAATATTTAGCACTTTTTATGACATTCGGAAATCACTTTCGTACTCATATTCGACTAGATACTGTTAGAAACAACAAGGTGTTAATAAATTCATCAAACATTTTCTGTCTAAGGATACTACAGACATTTCAACACACAACTCTTTCCAGAATCTCAACTTACAATCCCAGAAAAGAACTCGGCAACAGATTCTGGGAGAATTTTCCAAAATCTTGATTCTGCAGAATCCTGTGTGAAAAGAACTGGGCCCTAGTGGTGCTACGTTTTTTTACGAATCAGCTGGCTTCTACATCTAATAACATTGTGTGGTGCACAGCTCTAGATTGAATGGAATGAGTTGCTTCTTTGCCAAATCAATGTCTTCACAACCTGCCAGATAATGTAAAACGTATACTCCTAGTTAGCAACAATTCCTGGAACTGGCAGTAAATGGTTGGTTCAGAATGCCTGAAAAAGGCTAGCCAAAAGAAATTTGATGAAGTAGGGTTTTCCCGTTTTGTTTATAAAGCAAACATTTTCGATACAACCAATGATAGATGTTGGGGCGAAAGCAGCACACGCACGCCCAAAAAAAACAAAAGAGAAAGTACAAAAGAAACAAATGCCGACAATGGCGGATCAACAAAAACAAAGAAGGCTCGCAAACGCTGCGCCCATCGGAGATCTTCCACCAGTCTCCTAGACTCCGAAGTGCCAGTACCAATCAACACCTCTAAGAAGGGACACGATGATGATGATGCTGCTGCCAAGGATTTCCCCCGGAACGCGGCGAGGAGACAGGAAGGGTAGCCCCCGACGCCCTCCAGAAAGGTCTGGAGGCACCCACAAGTGCCACCGCGTCGGTGTCGGACAGGGATTTCTCCCAATCCCAACCTTCACCTCGGGCGCTCCGGAGCATGCCGCCAAACAGACCATCACCCTGCGTCAACATTGTCTTGAAGCTTCCCATTACTACTGGAATTAGGATCTTTACTGTCAGCCAGCTCTTTGTCGTCCGCTAGCTGATGGCAAAAAAGGTCTTTGCCATCAGCCACCAAAAAACTGACGGCAAAGAAACAACTGACGGCAAAGATCATGTTTGCCGTCAGCCAACCCATTGCCGTCTGCTAGCGGACGACATAGAAGCTTTGCCGTCTTCTAGCAGACAACAAAGAGTAGGGTGGCCCACTAGCGAGAACTACCTAACGACCATTTTCTTTGCCGTCTGCTAGCGGACGACAAAGAAAGTGGCCAACCTAACGTCCGTTAGCTAGGCTCTTTGCCGTCAGCTAGCAGACGACAAAGAGCTGTGACCTAACTAAAAAGCGGCCAGCAGACGCGCTCCCACCTCTCTCTGTCCCCTCTTTCTCTCTCCCCTGCCCGAGCTGCCGCCGCCCCGCGCCACCCCTGTCGCCGGCCGCCCCGCCCCTCCTCGTGGTGGGTTTTTTTTGTTTTTTAGATTTAGTTTATGTTTGTTTAGTTTAGTTTAGGTTAGGTTAGTTTAATTTAGTTTAGGTTAGTTTAGGTATATTTAGTTTATTTTAGGTTACATTTAGTTTAGTTTTATTTTTCTATTTTTTAAGAATAAACAAGAAATATGAAAAAAAAGAAGTAAAAGAAGAAGAGGAAGAAGAGGAAGATTAAAAAAAAGGACAACAAGTAGAAGAAGAAGAAGAAGAAGAAGAAGAAGAAGAAGAAGAAGAAGAAGAAGAAGAAGAAGAAGAAAGAAGAAGAAGAATTTGAAAAAAGTCGAAGTAGAAGATGAAAAAAAGAAGTAGGAAAAGTAGAAAAAGAGGGTCGCCGATGGTTGAGGGTCACTGGTCGTGGATCGCCGGTCGCCGAGGGGATATATGGTGGAGCCAGTGGGCCCCTCCAGTCCCGACGCCGTCGCCCATACCAGAGGGCGCCCGGGGACGAGCGGGTTAGGGGGTTCCTCCACGTCGATGGAACCCTAAATAGCAAGTATCATCGATGCGAGATACATGTGGCCGTCGGTGTCGAACACTACATCCGCGTCCCACAAGTGACGCCAGTGTCCGGCGTCCCGCAGCAATAGTTCTCGGGGTCGATTGCGGTCGAACACCTATGCGAATTTGTCTTGCAGCCTCTGCGATGACGATTAAAAGCCAAGTGTTGAAACTTGAAACACCCAAACTGACTCAAGTCGGTTTGGTTGTTTGAAGTTTCAAAACTTGCCTTTAATCCTCATCGCAAAGGCTGCCAGACAAATTCGCCAAGGTGTTCGACCGTCATCGGCCCCTAGAAATATTGGTGCGCGCGGGATGCCGGGCGCCGGCGTCACTTGTGGGATGTGGATATAGTGTTCAACGCCGAGCGCCACATGTATCTCGCACCGATGATACTTCCATCGACGCCGAGGAACTCCCTAACCCGCTGGTCATGTTGTAAATATTTAGTTAGGTTGACGGAAAAAACAATATTGCTATGTTACTCATCTTTCGATTTAAATGTGTAGTTTTTTCGTCGCTGTGAGGGTCTAGTGTTCGACGAGCTCCGCCCCTGCGTACGTGGGTGAGCACAAATGACATCTCCTCCTCCCCCTTCATTTGCTATATTCCTGTCTTCGTGCCGATGAAACTTGCTAGCTATAGGTGTCTTCAATCATCAGTATGCGTGACCACTATGCGTCTCCCGTTTGAAAGGGTTACATCTATAAATATGCATGCATTAGCATATTTATAACCATGATTCTTTCGAATTGTCCAACGTTATCCATGGACAGCCTGAGTATGTGTAGATTCGGTTCGTTTTTCCATATGCTCTGCTCCGGATCCGATGCAGAATTTCGTCATTGCCTCCCTATTGTTCTCTGGGTACACATACTCTCTGCTTATTGCCGAGACGTGTATCAGGCGAACAACGGGGAGGTGCTGTCAAAATTTTGTGTCGGATCCGGAGCAGAGCATGGGAAAACGAACCCAATCTACACCTACTCGAGTGGGATTAGGACCTATCTTTACCTATTAGCGTCTAGGTTGCATGGACGTAATAAAAGTGACAAACTACATTAACTGATGAATATATACATGCTAATATATATATATATATATATATATATATATATTTATATTTATTAGGTGTCCAGTAGCTAGGCAAGATGATTGACGTGCGTGGATGTACACTGGTCACACTAGTTAGAAAGACATGGCCATTGAATGGTTAACAAAAACCAAGGGGTTTCTGTGAGGCGCATTTGCAAATGGCCAGAGGACAACCTGGTGCCCCTGTGCTGGGTGCAACAATTGGCACAAGAGAACAGAAGATGAAATGGGCAAACACCTGCAGAAGAGGGGTTTTACGCCAGGTTATACGGTGTGGACATTTCATGGCGAGTCTGCCCAACGTGCCAGAGCTGAGGTGCTTCGTTGTCACACCGATGAGCATGGTACCGGGATGGAAGACATGGTGCAAGACTTTGATGATGCTCGGGAATCGGACGATGAGATGGAGGAATCTGCAAAGGCCTTCAATGAAATGTTGGAGTCTTCAAAACGTCCTCTCCACGAGCACACTGAGCTTTGTTAGCTGGATGCCATCTGCTACCTCTTGAGCATGCGTTGGTTTTTCCCTTGAAGAGGAAAGGGTGATGTAGCAAAGTAGCGTAAGTATTTCCAGTAGGAGGCTCCACGCAAGTCCCTCATACCTACACAAACAAACAAGAACCTCGCAACCAACGCGATAAAGGAGTTGTCAATCCCTTCACGACCACTTGCAAAAGTGAGATCTGATAGAGATAATATGATAAGATAAATATTTTTGGTATTTTTATGATATAGATTGAAAAGTAAAGATTGCAAAATAAAGTAGATTGGAAACTTATATGATAGAGAATATACCCGGGGCCATAGGTTTCACTAGTGGCTTCTCTCAAGATAGCATAAGTATTACGGTGGGTGAACAAATTACTGTCGAGCAATTGATAGAAAACTGCATAGTTACGAGAATATCTAGGCATGATCATGTATATAGGCATCACGTCCGTGACAAGTAGACCGACTCCTGCCTGCATCTACTACTATTACTCCACACATCGACCGCTATCCAACATGCATCTAGAGTATTAAGTTCATAAGAACAGAGTAACACATTAAGCAAGATGACATGATGTAGAAGGATAAACTCAAGCAATTAATATGATATAAACCCCATCTTTTTATCCTCGATGGCAACAATACAATACGTGCCTTGCTGCCCCTGCTGTCACTGGGAAAGGACACCGCAAGATTGAACCCAAAGCTAACCACTTCTCCCATTGCAAGAAAGATCAATTTGGTAGGCCAAACCAAACTGATAATTCGAAGAGACTTGCAAAGATAACCAATCATACATAAAAGAATTCAGAGGAGATTCAAATATTTCTCATAGATAAACTTGATCATAAACCCACAATTCATCGGATCTCGACAAACACACCGCAAAAAGAGTTACATCGAATAGATCTCCAAGAAGACCGAGGAGAACTTTGTATTGAGATTCAAAGAGAGAGAAGAAGCCATCTAGCTAATAACTATGGACCTGAAGTCTGTGGTAAACTACTCACAACTAATCGGAGAGGCCTTGGTGATGATTTAGAAGCCCTCCGTGATCGCTTCCCCCTTCGGCGGAGCGCCGGAAAAGGCTCCAAGATGGGATCTCACGGGTACAGAAGGTTGCGGCGGTGGAAATAGTTTTTAGTGGTGCCCCTGGATGTTTGCGGGGTACGTAGATATATATAGGCGAAAGAAGTCGGTCAGGGGAGCCACGAGGGGCCCACGAGGCAGGGGGTGCCCCCCTAGGGCGTGCCTTGCACCCTCGTGGCCGCCTCGGCTGCTTCTTGACGTCCACTCCAAGTCTCCTGGATTGCGTTTGTTCCAAAAAGACCGCTCCCGAAGGTTTCATTCCGTTTGGACTCCGTTTGATATTCCTTTTCTGCGAAACACTGAAATAGGCAAAAAAAAACAGCAATTCGGGCTGGGCCTAGTAGGTTAGTCCCAAAAATGATATAAAAGTGTATAGTAAAGCCCATAAACATCCAAAACAGGTAATATAATAGCATGGAACAATAAAAAATTATAGATATGTTGGAGACATATTAAGCATCCCCAAGCTTAATTCCTGCTCATCCTCGAGTAGGTAAATGACAAAAACAGAATTTTTGATGTGGAATGCTACCTAGCATATTTCTCAATGTAATTTTCTTTATTGTGGCATGAATGTTCAGATCCAAATGATTCAAAATAAAAGTTCATATTGACATAAGAATAGTAATACTTCAAGCATATTAACAAAGCAATCATGTCTTCTCAAAATAACATGGCTAAAGAAAGCTATCCCTACAAAATCATATAGTCTGGCTATGCTCTATCTTCACCACACAAAATATTTAAATCTTGCACAACCCCGATGACAAGCCAAGAAATTGTTTCATACTTTTGATGTTCTCGAACCTTTTCAACTTTCACGCAATACATGAGCGTGAGCCATGGACATAGCACTATATGTGAAATAGAATGGTGGTTGTGTTGAAGACAAAAAGGAGAAGATAGTCTCAAATCAACTAGGCGTATCAACGGGCTATGGAGATGCCCATTACTAGATATCAATGTGAGTGAGTAGGGATTGCCATGCAACGGATGCGCTAGAGCTATAAGTTGAAAGCTCAACAAAAGAAACTAAGTGGGTGTGCATCCAACTTGCTTGCTCACAAAGACCTAGGGCATTTTGAGGAAGCCCATCATTGGAATATACAAGCCAAGTTCTATAATGTAAAATTCCCACTAGTATATGAAAGTGACAACATAGGAGACTCTCTATCATGAAGATCATGGTGCTACTTTGAAGCACAAGTGTGGAAAAAGGATAGTAACATTGTCCCTTCTCTCATTTTCTCTCATTTTTTTCATTTTTATTTTATTTTGGTGGGCTTCTTTGGCCTCTTTTTTTACTTGGGATTCTTTGGCCTCTTTTATTTTTCATAAAGTCCGGAGTCTCATCCCAACTTATGGGGGAATCATAGTCTCCATCATCCTTTCCTCACTTGGGACAATGCTCTAATAATGAAGATCATCACACTTTTATTTACTTACAACTCAAGAATTACAACTCAATACTTAGAATAGTATATGACTCTATGTGGATGCCTCCGGCGGTGTATCGGGATATGCAATGAATCAAGAGTGACATGTATGAAAGAATTATCAAGGTGGCCTTGCCACAAATGCGATGTCAACTACATGATCATGCAAAAGCAATATGACAATGATGGTGAAGGAAATATGCCCTAGAGGCAATAATAAAGTTATTATTTATTTCCTTATAATCATTATAAATGTTTATTATTCATGCTAGAATTGTATTTACCGGAAACATAATACATGTGTGAATACATAGACAAACAAAGTGTCACTAGTATGCCTCTACTTGACTAGCTCGTTAATCAAAGATGGTTATGTTTCCTAACCATGAACAATGAGTGGTTATTTGATTAACGAGGTCACATCATTAGCAGAATGATCTGATTGACATGACCCATTCCATTAGCTTAGCACCCGATCGTTTAGTATGTTGCTATTGCTTTCTTCATGACTTATACATGTTCCTATGACTATGAGATTATGCAACTCCCGTTTACCGGAGGAACACTTTGGGTACTACCAAACGTCACAACGTAACTGGGTGATTATAAAGGAGTACTACAGGTGTCTCCAATGGTCGATGTTGGGTTGGCGTATTTCGAGATTAGGATTTGTCACTCCGATTGTCGGAGAGGTATCTCTGGGCCCTCTCGGTAATACACATCACATAAGCCTTGCAAGCATTACAACTAATATGTTAGTTGTGAGATGATGTATTACGGAACGAGTAAAGAGACTTGCCGGTAATGAGATTGAACTAGGTATTGGATACCGACGATCGAATCTCGGGCAAGTAACATACCGATGACAAAGGGAATAACGTATGTTGTTATGCGGTCTGACCGATAAAGATCTTCGTAGAATATGTAGGAGCCAATATGGGCATCCAGGTCCCGCTATTGGTTATTGACCGGAGACGTGTCTCGGTCATGTCTACATTGTTCTCGAACCCGTAGGGTCCGCACGCTTAAGGTTACGATGACAGTTATATTATGAGTTTATGCATTTTGATGTACCGAAGGTTGTTCGGAGTCCCGGATGTGATCACGGACATGACGAGGAGTCTCGAAATGGTCGAGACGTAAAGATTGATATATTGGAAGCCTATATTTGGATATCGGAAGTGTTCCGGGTGAAATCGGGATTTTACCGGAATACCGAGAGGGTTACCGGAACCCCCCGGGAGCTATTTGGGCCATAGTGGGCCTTAGTGGAAAAGAGAAGGGGCTGCCCTAGATGGGCTGTGCCCCCCCTTCCCCTAGTCCTATTAGGACTAGGAGAGGTGGCCGGCCCCCTCCTCCTCTTTTCCCCTCCGAGGAATCCTAGTTGGACTAGGATTGGAGGGGGAATCCTACTCCCAGAGGGAGTAGGACTCTCCTGCGCCTCCCCCCCTTGGCCGGCCAGCCTCCCCTCCTCTCCTCCTTTATATACGGAGGCAGGGGCACCTCTAAACACACAAGTTGACACAAGTTGATCCACGTGATCTATTCCTTAGCCGTGTGCGGTGCCCCCTGCCACCATATTCCTCGATAATACTGTAGCGGAGTTTAGGCGAAGCCCTGCTGCTGTAGTTCATCAAGATCGTCACCACGCCGTCGTGCTGTCGAAACTCTTCCCCGACACTTTGCTGGATCGGAGTCCGGGGATCGTCATCGAGCTGAACGTGTGCTCGAACTCGGAGGTGCAGTAGTTTCGGTACTTGATCGGTTGGATCGAGAAGACGTACGACTACTTCCTCTACGTCATGTCATCGCTTCCGCAGTCGGTCTGCGTTGGGTACGTAGACAATACTCTCCCCTCGTTGCTATGCATCACATGATCCTGTGTGTGCGTAGAAATTTTTTTGAAATTACTACGAAACCCAACAGTGGTATCAGAGCCTAGGTTATTTATGTTGATGTTATATGCACGAGTAGAACACAAGTGAGTTGTGGACGATACAAGTCATACTGCCTACCAGCATGTCATACTTTGGTTCGGCGGTATTGTTGGACGAGACGACCCGGACCAACCTTACGCGTATGCTTACGCGAGACCGGTTCCCTCGACGTGCTTTGCACAGAGATGGCTTGCGGGCGACTGTCTCTCCAACTTTAGTTGAACCAAGTATGGCTACGCCCGGTCCTTGCGAAGGTTAAAACGGAGTCTATTTGACAAACTATCGTTGTGGTTTTGATGCGTAGGTGAGATTGGTTCTTACTTAAGCCCGTAGCAGCCACGTAAAACATGCAACAACAAAGTAGAGGACGTCTAACTTGTTTTTGCAGGGCATGTTGTGATGTGATATGGTCAAGGCATGATGCTGAATTTTATTGTATGAGATGATCATGTTTTGTAACCGAGTTATCGGCAACTGGCAGGAGCCATATGGTTGTCGCTTTATTGTATGCAATGCAATCGTGATGTAATGCTTTACTTTATTACTAAATGGTAGTGATAGTCGTGGAAGCATAAGATTGGCGAGACGACAACGATGCTACGATGGAGATCAAGGTGTCGCGCCGGTGTCGATGGTGATCATGACGGTGCTTCGGAGATGGAGATCACAAGCACAAGATGATGATGACCATATCATATCACTTATATTGATTGCATGTGATGTTTATCTTTTTATGCATCTTATCTTGCTTTGATTGACGGTAGCATTATAAGATGATCTCTCACTAAATTATCAAGAAGTGTTCTCCCTGAGTATGCACCGTTGCCAAAGTTCGTCGTGCCCAGACACCACGTGATGATCGGGTGTGATAAGCTCTACGTCCATCTACAACGGGTGCAAGCCAGTTTTGCACACGCAGAATACTCAGGTTAAACTTGACGAGCCTAGCATATGCAGATATGGCCTCGGAACACGGAGACCGAAAGGTCGAGCGTGAATCATATAGTAGATATGATCAACATAACGATGTTCACCATTGAAAACTACTCCATCTCACGTGATGATCGGTTATGGTTTAGTTGATTTGGATCACGTGATCACTTAGAGGATTAGAGAGATGTCTATCTAAGTGGGAGTTCTTTTGTAATATGATTAATTGAACTTAAAATTTATCATGAACTTAGTCCTTGATAGTATCTTGCTTGTTTATGTTGATTGTAGATAGATGGCTCGTGCTGTTGTTCCGTTAAATTTTAATGCGTTCCTTGAGAAAGCAAAGTTGAAAGATGATGGTAGCAATTACACGGACTGGGTCCGTAACTTGAGGATTATCCTCATTGCTGCACAGAAGAATTACGTCCTGGAAGCACCGCTGGGTGCCAGGCCTGCTGCTGGAGCAACGCCAGATGTTATGAACGTCTGGCAGAGCAAAGCTGATGACTACTCGATAGTTCAGTGTGCCATGCTTTACGGCTTAGAATCGGGACTTCAACGACGTTTTGAACGTCATGGAGCATATGAGATGTTCCAGGAGTTGAAGTTAATATTTCAAGCAAATGCCCGGATTGAGAGATATGAAGTCTCCAATAAGTTCTATAGCTGCAAGATGGAAGAGAACAGTTCTGTCAGTGAGCATATACTCAAAATGTCTGGGTATAATAATCACTTGATTCAATTGGGAGTTAATCTTCCAGATGATTGCGTCATTGACAGAATTCTCCAATCACTGCCACAGGAGTCTCGAAATGGTCGAGACGTAAAGATTGATATATTGGAAGCCTATGTTTGGAAATCGGAAGTGTTCCGGGTGAAATCGGGATTTTACCGGGTTACCGGGAGGTTACCGGAACCCCCCGGGAGCCATATGGGCCATCATGGGCCTTAGTGGAAAGGAGAAAGGGGCAGCCCAAGGTGGCTGCGCCTCTTTCCCCTCCCCTAGTCCTATTAGGACTAGGAGAAGGTGGCCGGCCCCCCTCTCTCCCTTCCCCTCCGAGGAATCCTAGTTGGACTAGGATTGGGGGGAGGAATCCTACTCCCAGAGGGAGTAGGACTCTCCTGCGCCTCCCTCTTTGGCCGGCCAGCCTCCCCTCCTCTCCTCCTTTATATACGGAGGCAGGGGCACCTCTAAACACACAAGTTGACACAAGTTGATCCACGTGATCGATTCCTTAGCCATGTGCGGTGCCCCCTGCCACCATATTCCTCGATAATACTGTAGCGGAGTTTAGGCGAAGCCCTGCTGCTGTAGTTCATCAAGATCGTCACCACGCCGTCGTGCTGACGAAACTCTTCCCCGACACTTTGCTGGATCGGAGTCCGGGGATCGTCATCGAGCTGAACGTGTGCTCGAACTCGGAGGTGCCGTAGTTTCGGTGCTTGATCGGTTGGATCGAGAAGACGTACGACTACTTCCTCTACGTCGTGTCATCGCTTCCGCAGTCGGTCTGCGTTGGGTACGTAGACAATACTCTCCCCTCGTTGCTATGCATCACATGATCTTGCGTGTGCGTAGGAAATTTTTTGAAATTACTACGAAACCCAACAGTGGTATCCGAGCCAGGTTATTGATGTTGATGTTATATGCACGAGTAGAACACAAGTGAGTTGTGGACGATACAAGTCATACTGCCTACCAGCATGTCATACTTTGGTTCGGCGGTATTGTTGGACGAGACGACCCAGACCAACCTTACGCGTACGCTTACGCGAGACCGGTTCCCTCGACGTGCTTTGCACAGAGATGGCTTGCGGGCGACTGTCTCTCCAACTTTAGTTGAACCAAGTATGGCTACGCCCGGTCCTTGCGAAGGTTAAAACGGAGTCTATTTGACAAACTATCGTTGTGGTTTTGATGCGTAGGTGAGATTGGTTCTTACTTAAGCCCGTAGCAGCCACGTAAAACATGCAACAACAAAGTAGAGGACGTCTAACTTGTTTTTGCAGGGCATGTTGTGATGTGATATGGTCAAAGCATGATGCTGAATTTTATTGTATGAGATGATCATGTTTTGTAACCGAGTTATCGGCAACTGGCAGGAGCCATATGGTTGTCGCTTTATTGTATGCAATGCAATCGCGATGTAATGCTTTACTTTATTACTAAACGGTAGTGATAGTCGTGGAAGCATAAGATTGGCGAGACGACAACGATGCTTCGATGGAGATCAAGGTGTCGCGCCGGTGACGATGGTGATCATGACGGTGCTTCGGAGATGGAGATCACAAGCACAAGATGATGATGACCATATCATATCACTTATATTGATTGCATGTGATGTTTATCTTTTTATGCATCTTATCTTGCTTTGATTGACGGTAGCATTATAAGATGATCTCTCACTAAATTATCAAGAAGTGTTCTCCCTGAGTATGCACCGTTGCCAAAGTTCGTCGTGCCCAGACACCACGTGATGATCGGGTGTGATAAACTCTACGTCCATCTACAACGGGTGCAAGCCAGTTTTGCACACGCAGAATACTCAGGTTAAACTTGACGAGCCTAGCATATGCAGATATGGCCTCGGAACACGGAGACCGAAAGGTCGAGCGTGAATCATATAGTAGATATGATCAACATAACGATGTTCACCATTGAAAACTACTCCATCTCACGTGATGATCGGTCATGGTTTAGTTGATTTGGATCACGTAATCACTTAGAGGATTAGAGGGATGTCTATCTAAGTGGGAGTTCTTAAATAATATGATTAATTGAACTTAAATTTATCATGAACTTAGTACCTGATAGTATCTTGCTTGTTTATGTTGATTGTAGATAGATGGCTCGTGCTGTTGTTCCGTTGAATTTTAATGCGTTCCTTGAGAAAGCAAAGTTGAAAGGTGATGGTAGCAATTACACGGACTGGGTCCGTAACTTGAGGATTATCCTCATTGCTGCACAGAAAAATTACGTTCTGGAAGCACCGCTGGGTGCCAGGCCTGCTGCTGGAGCAACACCAGATGTTATGAACGTCTGGCAGAGCAAAGCTGATGACTACTCGATAGTTCAGTGTGCCACGCTTTACGGCTTAGAATCGGGACTTCAACGACGTTTTGAACGTCATGGAGCATATGAGATGTTCCAGGAGTTGAAGTTAATATTTCAAGCAAATGCCCAAATTGAGAGATATGAAGTCTCCAATAAGTTCTATAGCTGCAAGATGGAGGAGAACAGTTCTGTCAGTGAGCATATACTCAAAATGTCTGGGTATAACAATCACTTGATTCAATTGGGAGTTAATCTTCCGGATGATTGCGTTATTGACAGAATTCTCCAATCACTGCCACCAAGCTACAAGAGCTTCGTGATGAACTATAATATGCAAGGGATGAACAAGACTATTCCCGAGCTCTTCGCAATGCTGAAAGCTGCGGAGGTAGAAATCAAGAAGGAGCATCAAGTGTTGATGGTTAACAAGACCACTAGTTTCAAGAAAAAGGGCAAAGGGAAAAAAAGGGGAACTTCAAGAAGAACGGCAAGCAAGTTGCTGCTCAAGAGAAGAAACCCAAGTCTGGACCTAAGCCTGAAACTGAGTGCTTCTACTGCAAGCAGACTGGTCACTGGAAGCGGAACTGCCCCAAGTATTTGGCGGATAAGAAGGATGGCAAGGTGAACAAAGGTATATGTGATATACATGTTATTGATGTGTACCTTACTAGAGCTCGCAATAGCACCTGGGTATTTGATACTGGTTCTGTTGCTAATATTTGCAACTCGAAACAGGGACTACGGAATAAGCGGGCACTGGCAAAGGACGAGGTGACGATGCGCGTGGGAAACGGTTCCAAAGTCGATGTGATCGCAGTCGGCATGCTACCTCTACATCTACCTTCGGGATTAATATTAGACCTAAGTAATTGTTATTTGGTGCCAGCGTTGAGCATGAACATTATATCTGGATCTTGTTTAATGCGAGACGGTTATTCATTTAAATCAGAGAATAATGGTTGTTCTATTTATATGAGTAATATCTTTTATGGTCATGCACCCTTGAAGAGTGGTCTATTCTTATTGAATCTCGATAGTAGTAATACACATATTCATAATGTTGAAGCCAAAAGATGAAAATCATCGTAACAAGAAAATAAAGTTTCTACGATCTGATCGTGGAGGAGAATATTTGAGTTACGAGTTTGGTGTACATTTGAAAAACTGTGGAATAGTTTCGCAACTCACGCCACCCGGAACACCACAGCGTAATGGTGTGTCCGAACGTCGTAATCGTACTTTACTAGATATGGTGCGATCTATGATGTCTCTTACTGATTTACCGCTATCATTTTGGGGATATGCTTTAGAGACGGCCGCATTCACGTTAAATAGGGCACCATCAAAATCCGTTGAGACGACGCCTTATGAACTGTGGTTTGGCAAGAAACCAAAGTTGTCGTTTCTTAAAGTTTGGGGCTGCGATGCTTATGTGAAAAAGCTTCAACCTGATAAGCTCGAACCCAAATCGGAGAAATGTGTCTTCATAGGATACCCAAAGGAAACTGTTGGGTACACCTTCTATCATAGATCCGAAGGCAAGACATTCGTTGCTAAGAATGGATCATTTCTAGAGAAGGAGTTTCTCTCGAAAGAAGTGAGTGGGAGGAAAGTAGAACTTGACGAGGTAACTGTACCTGCTCCTTTACTGGAAAGTAGTTCATCACAGAAAACTGTTTCAGTGACACCTACACCAGTTAGTGAGGAAGCCAATGATAATGATCATGAAACTTCAGATCAAGATACTACTGAACCTCGTAGATCAACCAGAGTAAGATCCGCACCAGAGTGGTACGGTAATCCTGTTCTGGAGGTCATGCTACTAGATCATGATGAACCTACGAACTATGAAGAAGCGATGGTGAGCCCAGATTCCGCAAAGTGGCTTGAAGCCATGAAATCTGAGATGGGATCCATGTATGAGAACAAAGTATGGACTTTGGTTGACTTGCCCGATGATCGGCAAGCAATTGAGAATAAATGGATCTTTAAAAAGAAGACTGACGCTGATGGTAATGTTACTGTCTACAAAGCTCGACTTGTCGCAAAAGGTTTTCGGCAAGTTCAAGGGATTGACTACGATGAGACCTTCTCACCCGTAGCGATGCTTAAGTCCGTCCGAATCATGTTAGCAATTGCCGCATTTTATGATTATGAAATTTGGCAGATGGATGTCAAAACTGCATTCCTGAATGGATTTCTGGAAGAAGAGTTGTATATGATGCAACCAGAAGGTTTTGTCGATCCAAAGGGAGCTAACAAAGTGTGCAAGCTCCAGTGATCCATTTATGGACTGGTGCAAGCCTCTCGGAGTTGGAATAAACGTTTTGATAGTGTGATCAAAGCATTTGGTTTTATACAGACTTTCGGAGAAGCCTGTATTTACAAGAAAGTGAGTGGGAGCTCTGTAGCATTTCTGATATTATATGTGGATGACATATTACTGATTGGAAATGATATAGAATTTCTGGATAGCATAAAGGGATACTTGAATAAAAATTTTTCAATGAAAGACCTCGGTGAAGCTGCTTACATATTAGGCATTAAGATCTATAGAGATAGATCAAGACGCTTAATTGGACTTTCACAAAGCACATACCTTGACAAGTTTTTGAAGAAATTCAAAATGGATCAAGCAAAGAAAGGATTCTTGCCTGTATTACAAGGTGTGAAATTGAGTAAGACTCAATGCCCGACCACTGCAGAAGATAGAGAGAATATGAAAGATGTTCCCTATGCATCAGCCATAGGCTCTATCATGTATGCAATGCTGTGTACCAGACCTGATGTGTGCCTTGCTCTAAGTTTAGCAGGGAGGTACCAAAGTAATCCAGGAGTGGATCACTGGACAGCGGTCAAGAACATCCTGAAATACCTGAAAAGGACTAAGGATATGTTTCTCGTATATGGAGGTGACAAAGAGCTCACCGTAAAAGGTTACGTTGATGCAAGCTTTGACACTGATCCGGACGATTCTAAATCGCAAACCGGATAGTGTTTACATTAAACGGTGGAGCTGTCAGTTGGTGCAGTTCTAAACAAAGCGTTGTAGCAGGATCTACATGTGAAGCGGAATACATAGCTGCTTCGGAAGCAGCAAATGAAGGAGTCTGGATGAAGGAGTTCATATCCGATCTAGGTGTCATACCTAGTGCATCGGGTCCAATGAAAATCTTTTGTGACAATACTGGTGCAATTGCCTTGGCAAAGGAATCCAGATTTCACAAAAGGACCAAACACATCAAGAGACGCTTCAACTCCATCCGGGATCTAGTCCAGGTGGGAGACATAGAGATTTGCAAGATACATACGGATCTGAATGTTGCAGACCCATTGACTAAGCCTCTTCCACGAGCAAAACATGATCGGCACCAAGGCTCCATGGGTGTTAGAATCATTACAGTGTAATCTAGATTATTGACTCTAGTGCAAGTGGGAGACTGAAGGAAATATGCCCTAGAGGCAATAATAAAGTTATTATTTATTTCCTTATAATCATGATAAATGTTTATTATTCATGCTAGAATTGTATTTATCGGAAACATAATACATGTGTGAATACATAGACAAACAAAGTGTCACTAGTATGCCTCTACTTGACTAGCTCGTTAATCAAAGATGGTTATGTTTCCTAACCATGAACAATGAGTTGTTATTTGATTAACGAGGTCACATCATTAGCAGAATGATCTGATTGACATGACCCATTCCATTAGCTTAGCACCCGATCGTTTAGTATGTTGCTATTGCTTTCTTCATGACTTATACATGTTCCTATGACTATGAGATTATGCAACTCCCGTTTACCGGAGGAACACTTTGGGTACTACCAAACGTCACAACGTAACTGGGTGATTATAAAGGAGTACTACAGGTGTCTCCAATGGTCGATGTTGGGTTGGCGTATTTCGAGATTAGGATTTGTCACTCCGATTGTCGGAGAGGTATCTCTGGGCCCTCTCGGTAATACACATCACATAAGCCTTGCAAGCATTACAACTAATATGTTAGTTGTGAGATGATGTATTACGGAACGAGTAAAGAGACTTGCCGGTAACGAGATTGAACTAGGTATTGGATACCGACGATCGAATCTCGGGCAAGTAACATACCGATGACAAAGGGGACAACGTATGTTGTTATGCGGTCTGACCGATAAAGATCTTCGTAGAATATGTAGGAGCCAATATGGGCATCCAGGTCCCGCTATTGGTTATTGACCAGAGACGTGTCTCGGTCATGTCTACATTGTTCTCGAACCCGTAGGGTCCGCACGCTTAAGGTTACGATGACAGTTATATTATGAGTTTATGCATTTTGATGTACCGAAGGTTGTTCGGAGTTCCGGATGTGATCACGGACATGACGAGGAGTCTCGAAATGGTCGAGACGTAAAGATTGATATATTGGAAGCCTATATTTGGATATCGGAAGTGTTCCGGGTGAAATCGGGATTTTACCGGAATACCGGGAGGGTTACCGGAACCCCCCGGGAGCTATTTGGGCCATAGTGGGCCTTAGTGGAAAAGAGAAGGGGCTGCCCTAGATGGGCTGCGCGCCCCCCCCTTCCCCTAGTCCTATTAGGACTAGGAGAGGTGGCCGGCCCCCTCCTCCTCTTTTCCCCTCCGAGGAATCCTAGTTGGACTAGGATTGGAGGGGGAATCCTACTCCCAGAGGGAGTAGGACTCTCCTGCGCCTCCCCCCCTTGGCCGGCCAGCCTCCCCTCCTCTCCTCCTTTATATACGGAGGCAGGGGCACCTCTAAACACACAAGTTGACACAAGTTGATCCACGTGATCTATTCCTTAGCCGTGTGCGGTGCCCCCTGCCACCATATTCCTCGATAATACTGTAGCGGAGTTTAGGCGAAGCCCTGCTGCTGTAGTTCATCAAGATCGTCACCACGCCGTCGTGCTGACGAAACTCTTCCCCGACACTTTGCTGGATCGGAGTCCGGGGATCGTCATCGAGCTGAACGTGTGCTCGAACTCGGAGGTGCCGTAGTTTCGGTACTTGATCGGTTGGATCGAGAAGACGTACGACTACTTCCTCTACGTCGTGTCATCGCTTCCGCAGTCGGTCTGCGTTGGGTACGTAGACAATACTCTCCCCTCGTTGCTATGCATCACATGATCCTGTGTGTGCGTAGGAAATTTTTTGAAATTACTACGAAACCCAACAGATGGAGCGTGTCATAATAAACAGAACGGTGGAAAGTTGCATGGCAATATATCTCGGAATGGCTATGGAAATGCCATAATAGGTAGGTATGGTGGCTGTTTTGAGGAAGGTATATGGTGTGTGTATGGTACCGGCGAAAGTTGCGCGGCACAAGAGAGGCTAGCAATGGTGTAAGGGTGAGAGTGCGTATAATCCATGGACTCAACATTAGTCATAAAGAACTCATATACTTATTGCAAAAATCTACAAGTTATTGAAACAAAGTACTACGCGCATGCTCCAAGGGGGATAGATTGGTAGGAAAAGACCATCGCTCGTCCCTGACCGCCACTCATAAGGAAGACAATCAAAAAATAAATCATGCTCCAACTTCATCACATAACGGTTCACCATACATGCATGCTATGGGAATTACAAACTTCAACACAAGTATACCTAAAATTCACAATTACTCCATTAGCATGACTCTAATATTACCACCTTTATATCTCAAAACAATTATCAAGCATCAAGTTGATCATAGTATTCAATTCACTTCCTATGATAGTTTTTATTATACCCAACTTGGATGCCCATCATTCTAGGACCAATTTTATAACCATAGAAAATACCATGCTGTTCTAAAAGACTCTGAAAATAATATAACTGAAACATGAGAGATCAATAATTTCTACAAAATAAAACCACCGCCGTGCTCTAAAAAGATATAAGTGAAGCACTAGAGCAAAACTGTCTAGCTCAAAAGATATAAGTGAAGCACATAGAGTATTCTAATAAATTCTGAATCATGTGTGTCTCTCCCAAAAGGTGTGTACATAAAGGATGATTGTGGTAAACTAAAAAGAAAAGACTCATATCATACAAGATGCTCCAAGCAAAACACATATCATGTGGTGAATAAAAATATAGCTCCAAGTAAAGTTACCGATAGACGAAGACGAAAGAGGGGATGCCTTCTAGGGCATCCCCAAGCTTAGGCTTTTGGTTGTCCTTGAATTATCTTGGGGTGCCATGGGCATCTCCAAGCTTAGGCACTTGCCACTCCTTATTCCATAGTCCATCAAATCTTTACCCAAAACTTGAAAACTTCACAACACAAAACTCAACAGGAAATCTCATAAGCTCCGTTAGTGCAAGAAAGAAAAACCACCACTTAAGGTACTGTAATGAACTCATTATTTATTTATATTGGTGTTAAACCTACTGTATTTCAACTTCTCTATGGTTCATACCCCCGATACTAGCCATAGATTCATGAAAATGAGCAAACAACACACGAAAAACAGAATCTGTCAAAACAGAACAGTTTGTAGAAATCTGTAACTTTAGAATACTTATGGAACCCTAAAATTCCTACCAAAATATTAAGTCCTAGGAAATTTGTCTATTGATCTACTGCAAAAATAGTCAACTCAAAATCACAGTTCTGTGATTTATTATATTTTTTCTCGTGAGCGCAAAAGTTTCTGTTTTTCAGCAAATCAAATTAACTTTCACCCAAGATGATCCTATAGGTTCTACTTGGCACAAACACTAATTAAAACATAAAACCACATATAAACAGAGGCTAGGTGAATTATTTATTGAATAACAGCAAGGAAAAATATGGGAAAATTCAACATAATAATTAAATGTAGGATCATTGGAAAATTCAACAAAATAGCTACCACATAACATATTCTCAACACGATCCACATGCATGTGAAGTTGACACTCTTCGAAAATAGTGGGATTAACATTAACTAAAGTCATGACCTCTCCAAACCCACTTTTATCAAAAATTTCATTGGATTGAACATTCTCCAAATATGTGGGATCTAAAGTTGACACTCTTCCAAAACCACTTTCAATATTATTGCAAACACTAATATCAATCTCATATTCATCATGGGGATTAAATAAAATTTCAAGACCATAAGAAGAATCACCCCGATCATGATCATTGCAACAAGTAGTAGACATAGCAAAACTAGCATCCCCAAGCTTAGGGTTTTGCATATTATTAGCACAATTGACATCAAGAGAATTTATAGTAAACTCATTGCAATCATGCTTTTTATTCAAGGAGTTATCGTGAATCTCTTCATAAATTTCTTCATCATAATTTTTAGATTCACGAATTTCAAGCAAAGCTTCATAAAGATAATCTAGTGCACTCAAATCACTAGAACTTGGTTCATCATAATTGAATCTCTTAAAAAGATTGGCAAGTGGATGAGGATCCATAGATCTCAGGTTCTCTGTTTAGCAATAAATAAACAACTATTCCAACCAAACGAGTGAACGAGCCAAGTAAGACATGAAAGCAAAAGAAAAGACGAATGGGAGAAGGGCGAATAAAACGGCAAGGGTGAAGTGGGGGAGAGGAAAACGAGAGGCAAATGGCAAATAATGTAATGCAAGGGAGATGAGTTTGTGATGGGTACTTGGTATGTCTTGACTTGAGTGAAGACCTCCCCGGCAACGGCCAAAAATCCTTCTTGCTACCTCTTGAGCATGCTTTGGTTTTTCCCTTGAAGAGGAAAGGATGATGCAGCAAAGTAGCGTAAGTATTTCCCTCAGTTTTTGAGAACCAAGGTATAAATCCAGTATGAGGCTCCACGCAAGTCCCTCATACCTACAGAAACAAACAAGAACCTCGCAAGCAACGCAGTAAAGGGGATGTCAATCCCTTCACGGCCACTTGCAAAAGTGAGATCTGCTAGAGATAATATGATAAGATAAATATTTTTGGTATTCTTATGATATAGATTGAAAAGTAAAGATTGCAAAATAAAGTAGATTGGAAACTTATATGATAGAGAATAGACCCGGGGGCCATAGGTTTCACTAGTGGCTTCTCTCAAGATAACATAAGTATTATAGTGGGTGAACAAATTACTGTCGAGCAATTGATAGAAAAGTGCATAGTTATGAGAATATCTAGGCATGATCATGTATATAGGCATCACGTCCGTGACAAGCAGACCGACTCCTGCCTGCATCTACTACTATTACTCCACACATCGACCACTATCCAGCATGCATCTAGAGTATTAAGTTCATAAGAACAGAGTAACGCATTAAGCAAGATGACATGATGTAGAAGGATAAACTCAAGCAATATGATATAAACCCCATCTTTTTATCCTCGATGGCTACAATACAATACGTGCCTTGCTGCCCCTGCTTTCACTGGGAAAGGACACCGCAATATTGAACCCAAAGCTAAGCACTTCTCCCATTGGAAGAAAGATCAATCTAGTAGGCCAAACCAAACTGATAATTCAAAGAGACTTGCAAAGATAACCAATCATACATAAAAGAATTCAGAGGAGATTCAAATATTCCTCATAGATAAACTTGATCATAAACCCACAGTTCATCGGATCTCGACAAACACACCGCAAAAAGAGTTACATCAAATAGATCTCCAAGAAGATCGAGGAGAACTTTGTATTGAGATTCAAAGAGAGAGAAGAAGTCATCTAGCTAATAACTATGGACCTGAAGGTCTATGGTAAACTACTCACAACTCATCGGAGAGGCCTTGGTGATGATGTAGAAGCCCTCCGTGACCGATTCCCCCTCTGGCGGAGTGCCGGAAAAGGCTCCAAGATGGGATCTCACGGGTACAGAAGGGTGCGATGGTGGAAATAGTTTTTCGTGGTGCCCCTAGATGTTTGCAGGGTACGTAGATATATATAGGTGAAAGAAGTCGGTCAGGGGAGCCACGAGGGGCCCACAAGGCAGGGGGCGCCCCCCAGGGTGCGCCTTGCACCCTCGTGGCCGCTTCAGCTGCTTCTTGACGTCCACTCCAAGTCTCCTGGATTGCGTTTGTTCCAGAAAGATCGCTCCCGGAGGTTTCATTTCGTTTGGACTCCGTTTGATATTCCTTTTCTGTGAAACACTGAAATAAGCAAAAAACAGCAATTCGGAACGGGCCTCCGGTTAGTAGGTTAGTCCCAAAAATGATATAAAGTGTATAGTAAAGCCCAAAAACATCCAAAACGGGTAATATAATAGCATGGAACAATAAAAAATTATAGATACGTTGGAGACGTATCACCATCTCACAAATAATGGCCTTGAAGGCTCAATTCAACTTGGGCAGAGAGTGCTACGACGCAATGATGACAGTATTTGGATATTTTATATCGAAAGACCATGTACTACCTGTAAACCTGTACCAGTCAGACAAAATCCTTCGTGCTCTTAAGATGCCCTATGAGAAGATACATGCATGTGGGAAAGGATGTGCCTTATTTAGGCTTCAGTATGCGGACTTGAACTATTGCCCCATTTGCAAGTCATCGAGGTATGTTGTGGTAGACAACGGTATGGGTGAGAAGACGCAGACCAAAATCCCCGTTAATGTTATTCGGTATATGCCAATCATACCAAGACTTCAACATCTTTTCATGGTTGAAGGGACGGCCAGATAGATGACATGGTACAAAGCGGGCAAAAGAACCCAACTAGATGCAGATGGGAAGCTGATGATGGTGCACACATCGGATGGTGAAGCATGGAAGTGCTTCGATGCATTACATGATGACAAAGCAGCAGATCCGAGGCATCCTCGAGTCACCATCAGCACGGATGGGTTCAGTGTATTTGGTCTGATGGTAACCCAATACAGTTGTTGGCCCGTATTTGTCATTCCACTCAATCTCCCCCATGGACAATTTACGCAAAGAAAGAACATAATGTGTACATGCAGCCGCTGAAGGATAATTAAATTGCAAGAAGCCTGGGATAATGGGTTCAAGACATATGACGCCTTTAGCAAACAGAACTTCATTACGCGTGTCTGGTACATGTACTCGACGCATGACTTGCTGGCGTATGCGCTATTTGTTGGATGGTGTGTGCAAGGAAGGTTCACGTGCCCCACATTCAAGGGAGCTCTTCAGTTTCATTGGCTTCAGGCTGATCGCAAGTTTTCTTGCTTCGACTTGCATAGACAGTTCCTGGATCCTCACCATAAGTTCAGGAAAGACAAGTAGAACTTCATCAAAGGTAGAGTTGTCAAAAACTTTGCACCGCCTCCATTGACAGGCCAAGAGATCCTGGATCAGTTAAACACTCTCAGGCCAGATCTAGAGTGTCCAGGGTATTTCAAGGGGTATAATTAGGTACATGCCTGGACTCACAAGACATGCTTGTGGGATCTGCCTTACTTCAAATACCTCCTTTGCCCACACAACATCGACGTGATGCACACTGAGAAGAATATCGCCGAGGCACTTTTTGGTACATTGTTCGGCATAGATGGGAAGTCAAAGGATAATACCAAGGCTAGAGTCGATCAGGAGGCGCTATGTCATAGATCGTTATAAAACATGCAATCACCGGCAGGAAAGCAGAACTTGACAAAGCCAAAGGCATGGTTCAATCTTGGAAGGCCAGCTATGAGGGAAATTATCTTGTGGGTGAAAATGTAGTTGATGTTCCCCAATGGGTATGCAGCGAATCTAAAGAGGGGAGTGAGTCTTGATAAATTGAAGATATTTGGTCCCAAGTGTCATGATTGGCACATATGGATTGAGCGGGTAATGCTGGTGATGTTGCATGGCTTCATCCCTGAGGATGAATGGCTAGTACTGGCAGAGTTGAGATATTTCTTTCGTGTTCTTTGTGCGAAAGAACTATCGCCTGGCCTGCTAGAAGAAATGGAAGAGTTGGCGCCGGAGTTGATCTGAAAGTTAGAGAAGATCTTTTCGTCGGGCTTCTTTAATCCAATACGGCACTTGATTTTGGATCTCCCAACCAAGGCAAGATTGGGGGGGGGGGGTCGTTGGTGCTACACAACTAAGAGGATGCATAAGACGCTACGAGAAAAATGTAAAAATAAATGTAGAATTGAAGCATTGATGGCCAAGGCATTCATTACTGAGGAGGCGGCAAACTTCATGACAACACACTACAAAGCCAAAACTCGTCAATTGCATAATCTGACGCCTCTGTACAATGCCGACGACCCTAAAAAGGGTGGATCCAACCTTAGCCTATTCAAAGGGGATCTTGCACCGGCCGGTGCTTCTAATTCCCTAACGTTGGATTTCAAAGAATGGCAGATCATTTCGTTGTATATCTTCACCAACCTAACAGAAGTGCGGCCGTACATCGAGTAAGTTCTTGGTACATTGTTTCACAACTTCTAATTCCTTTGAGTTGCTCTTATTCCCGGATAAATTTATACAGTCGATAGGTCGCCAAATTCTCGTATGGAGCGATGATCCAAAAGGATTCCATCGAAGAGTATGAGCTTCTAGCAAAGCATGGAGGCGGCTATCCCGTTTCATCTCTTGGTTCAAACAAACGGTAATTTCCATTAGACCATTTCATTTCTTCATCTAATTTGTGACTAATGCAACAATACCTTTCGTATTAAACTTGTAGGCTAATTCAGAGTTTATGGACGCTGAATTGAGACAAGTCACTAATGGTTTTGCTTAAAGGTCCGTTCATTTAACAAATACGACATCAACGGGTATCGCTTTCGTACCTATGGAAAAGAGCTATCTATGGCCGATCGAAAGTGTACAAATTGTTGTGTCTCTGCTATCGGCGAAGGAGATATAGTATTATGGAAGAGTTGAAGCAATTTATGAACTTTAATTATATGGTGCAAACCCACCAAACATCATAGTCTTCAAATGTTATTGGTTCCAGCCAAAGGAGACTAGAAGGACTCACGAACATATAGGGCTAGTGGAAATCAAACAAAGCACCCATTTGGATGTTCCCGATGTCCATATTATGGCTCAATAGGCAACCCAAGTTTTCTAGCTACCGTGGGCCTGTCAAAGTGATCCAAATCTCAATGGTTGGGATGTCGTTTATGAAGTGCCACCACATGTTGGACCACCTCCCCCCAATGAAGAGGATTAAGAACCTCACATTAACCCAGACACATATGAAGGAGAATTCTTCCAAGAAACACGTCTTTCCAAAAATTGTTTCAAGAACCGCTCTACTTCACCCCAGGACATTGAAGTAGACAGCGACAGTGAACCCGACTTCACCCCTGATCTAGAACAAGAAGAGCCTGAACTAGAAGAGGTTACTGTTACGGATGACCTGTCAAGCTTGACTGATTACGTAAAGGTGGCCTTCCACATGATGATGCATTTATTAATGATGATGATTAGCACGCCATTAATGGTAGTGATGATGATGATCCATTTATTGATCCCGGATCATTTATTGAACCCGAGGATGCATATTATTATTAGGTATTCAATTTTTTATGTTGTACTTGATTTATATAGTTACTTGTATGATTGTATGATTTATATAGTTACTTGTATAGTTTTCTTACTTTGTATGATTGCTTCTTATACATAGTGCCATGGTCTTGATATCTGTCCCCGTCGGCCCTCGCCCGCTTTATGATCCGGATGTGGTAAATTCTCTTTTATAACTATTTGTTGCATTTCGCATTTATGACAATTATGGCCATCAAGTTGACATAGAGATATTTTAATCTAGGAGGTATGTGAACCGGAATTGCCAACTGACCCTCTTGTCGAGAAGTTAAATTTAGTTGAAAAATAAAATGAGTATTTGAAAGAAAAAAATGAATTGAAGAAGAGAAGATGACATTGGAGTTGTATGTTGCCGATGTCATCGATGATCACAAGATGAAAATGATTGCAATGCGCTTGAAGATTAAGAAGATTAGAAAATATGCCATTGATAATGAGGCTTGGTATCATTATGCCGTTGGATCAATTGTTACCTTAGTTGCGATCTTCATCGCATTTGTTGTGATGAGGGTAAGTTTTCTCTAGTGTTTTGCTTAACAAATGCATACTTAGCTTATTTTCCTCCTAAATGGCATAATTACCTAAGTTAAATAAAAAAAAAGAGCTATACTTACGTAAGTTGGCTCAAAAATGGCATCATCACCTAGGTTAGCACAAAAATGACCTATGTTATACCTTATTTTTCTCCAAATTGACATAATAAGCTTAGTTGACCTATACTTTACCTAGGATAGCTACAAAATGACCTATACTTCTCCAAAATTGACATAATATGCTTAGTTAGCTAAAAATGGCATAACTACCTAGAATAGCTCAATAATGATCTATACTTAACTTACCTAGTTCATTTATGACATAATTAGCTTACTTAGGTAAAAAATCGCATAATAACCTTGGTTTAGCTCCAAACTATCATATAATTAGTTTATTTTCCTCCAAAATAACAAAATAACCTTACCTAGCTCCAAAATGACTGATTTTAACTAGGATAGCTCTAAAATGACCTACACTTACCATTTTGTCCTCCAAAATGAATAAATATGCTTAGTTAGCTAAAAAATGCATAACTACTTAGGTTAGCTAAAAAATGACCTATACTTAGCTTCTTTAGTTCGTTTATGACATAATTAGCATCCTTAGGTAAAAAATGACACAATAACCTTACAAAGCTCCAAAATGACCTATTTACCTAGCTTAGCTCTAAAATGACCTACACTTACCATTTTACCTAGCTTAGCTAAATAATGGCATTTTTACCTACCTTAGTTAGAAGAAGAAGAAGATAAATAAGAGGAGAGGATAAAAAGAAAGAGAAGAAAAATTCTTCTTCTTCTTCTTCTTCTTCTTCTTCTTCTTCTTCTTCTTCTTCTTCTTCTTCTTCTTCTTCTTCTTCTAGCTAGTCTTCTTCTTCTAGTCTTCTCCTTCTCCTCCTCCTCCTCCTCCTCCTCCTACTTCTTCTTCTTCTTCTTCTTCTTCTTCTTCTTCTTCTTCTTATTCTTCTTCTTCTTCTTCTTCTTCTTCTTCTAACTTTCTTCTTTCCCAATTTGTAGATTTGCTTTAGATGAGGAAGCTTGCGTTGATGGAGTCTACTCTTCTCCTTGTGCTTCCTTTTTGTTTCGATTTTGTAGGATGAACAATGTGAAACTTGCTACCTATATATGTATGTGTAGGAAATTTCAGTATGTATGGATGAAACCATAGTATGATTGTTGTTGGATATGTTGGCTAGCTATATATGTTGCATATGGACTTTTGATTGGTATGTATATGTGTTGGATGATCATATCCATATGGCAGGGATATGATATGGTATGTATATGTGTTGGTACGCTTGTTGAAAGTATTTTTCAAATGTATATATATATATATAGATCTATGAAATTCTGTGAAATTGATTGAATTTAAGAAAAAATAGAAAAAACATGGGCTATACAGGCTCTTTGCTGCCATCTGCCAGCAGGCAAAAAAGCAGACACGTGGCAGCTACCTGTGCAACCTGGGGGCACTGAGCTGGCCTATATGGTTGCTTTGCCGTCTGCTGCCATACGACAAAGACCTTTGCATCTTTGTCGTCTGCCAGCAGACGGCAAAGGGTGTGCTACATGGAAGCTACCTGGGGTGTAGCTGGGCTGGCCTATTTGGGCACTTTGATGTCTGCTAGCAAACGGCAAAGATGCAAAGGTCTTTGCCGTCTGCCAATAGATGGCAAAGCATGACATTAACCCCTAATGGACCTAAGCTACCACGTGTGCCCTCGCTGGAAGACAGCAAAGACCTTTGCATCTTTGTCGTCTGCTAGTAGACGGCAAAGTGCCATTTGCCGTAGCTCGTTCAGCCAGACGGTTTGTCGTCTGCTGGCTGATGGCAAAGGCCTTGGCCGTCCGCTAGGCATACCTTTGCCATCAGCCATGGCAGACGGCAAAGTTCTTGATTCTTGTAGTGCATTGTGCCTCATCACGACACTTCAAAGGGGGCCTGCACAATGAAGAAGAGGAGCCGGGACTAGGGATAACAGGATCATCGGCATGCGGGAGGGCCCAACCTCCACCGTCAACGACGGTAATAGATCGGACGCGACAATAGGAGCATACCAGGCCCGGCCGGGCCCTTAGATGCCCACAAATCTCCAGTCGTCGCGCTGCAGAAGGCACACCCTCAATGTCACCATCCCTAGTCCGACCTGCTCCTCCTCCTCGCCATGCAGAAGAGGTCAAAGCCGTGCTAGTGGCCGGCCTGCTAGGACCCAGATGGGGCCCGCACAGGCCAGATCTGGGTTGGGGGCACGCGGCCGACCACCCCACGCCACCATGCTGCCCCGCCGCCATGGAGTAGCACCGCCACCATGCCCGCCATAGGGTTGCTGGGCGGCTACCAGTCCGAGCAGCACCACCATCGTCCCATGCCCCAGGAAGGGGAAATACGTGCGTGGGGACAGGAGGTCCCGCCGCTATCGACACCACTCAAGCCAGTGGGGGGGGCACTTGCCGGTGGAGAGAGGGGAATGAAGGAGTAGGAGGGTCGAGAGGGAGGGACGTGCACCGCCCCGGCCACCTCGGTGCAAGGGCGGGGCCGGGAGGAGAAGAGGTGGGCAAGGCCAGACACGCGTGACCGGCGATCACCGACGGTTGGAGGAGGTCAGGGGAGGAACCCTAGGGGAGGGGGAGCGGGGCGGCGGGGAGCCAAAAGAAATTTCAATGAAAGGTTAACATCTAGCTACAAAAACATGAGTAATTGTTCATGCATAAGGAGACGACCACTGTCATTCGAGGATGTACGTGCTGGTGAATAGTCCAGGAAATGTCGTCGCCGCGCTCCCTAGCAGAGCCGTGACTAACATCTGTAGATTTTGTTTTTAGCTATCGAGGATGTAGCCGCCTACATCATGAGCACCTTGCCAAGGCGTCCTAGAGCACCAGGGCCACGGTCATCGCACCCCCAACAAGTGGATGATGGGGACGTGGAAGCGCAGCCCGTCCCGATCATCAATGTATGAGATCCGTACCAGCCCCGGCAGCGTCGGGCGCTGCCGCTGCTTGCGCACCATGAGCAATGACCATCAATGATCTTGCCAAAATAACTTAATATACTGACGGCTTTTTGTCGGGGTCGTCGGCATAGATGGAGATATGCCGACGTCCTCGGAAAAACCATCGGCACACCTCCATCTATGCACACATACTACATATATTTCTCTTTTCTGAAGGAGGAGCAGACTTGGCAATTTCATGGCTGAATTACTTTTTTTCAGCCGGAATACCTTTCTATTCTTTTTGTGCGGGTCACCTCTCTATTCCATTAACTAGAACAACCAGCAGGATCGCTAGTAACGACGACACAAATCCGAGACCCCGCACTAAAAAAAGAAACATCCGTGACATTATGGCCCAAATGTTTTTTTCCTGTCATGGTTAAGACACTTCTATGACGATAATTTTGACAAAACCACGTATCATCACAGATGTGGTGGGCTCCTACTTCTATGACAAAAAATCATGACAAAAAATGGGATTTCAACCTAGGCCGGCCGGGGACGCACCTGCATGTCATTCTTTGGGTCATCCATGACATAAAAAATCATGGTAGAAGTGAGGGCGAGGAAATTTTTGCGGAGTTCCCGGTTACGGTGGGCGTCGGTGTCAAAACCGGCGGATCTCGGGTAGGGGGTCCCAAACTGTGCATCTAAGGTTAATGGTAACAGGAGGCGGGGGGCACGATATTTACCCAGGTTCGGGCCCTCTCTATGGAGGTAATACCCTACTTCCTGCTTGATTGATCTTGATGATATGAGTATTACAAGAGTTGATCTACCACGAGATCGTAGAGGCTAAACCCTAGAAGCTAGCCTATGATTATGATTGTTCTTGTCCTACGGACTAAACCCTCCGGTTTATATAGACATCGGAGGGGGCTAGGGTTACACAGAGTCGGTTACAGAGAAGGAGATCTACACAATTCCGGAGACCGATACGGCTCCGGAATCAGGCAGGTGGCCTCCCTCGACAAGAGGGGGCACGGCTGTTGCACCGGAAACCTCTGCCCAACCAAAGGTGTCGGATACTTTATCAGCGGCGCTGGAGAGCATCTCCATCATGGAAGAACACCGTGCCCTTATGGGTGCGGTGATTGAGAAGATTCAGTCAGCTGAGAGCGGGCTGAATGAAGCCTGCGTCAGCCTTATAACAAGGTTTGAGGTATGTTTTGTGAGGTTTCAATGAGTGTTATAATATAGGTGGCAGCCCCTGATACACTGTTCGGTGAAAGAGAGAACTGGACAGAGGATCAAATATATGTTCGCAGGAGACTCACCTTATGGCACCTCACCCTCTTTTTGTATATAAGCAGGCGTCTGCGGCGACTGCTGCCTCTTGTACTGCGGAAGTCTCCAGACTGAAGCAGAGTCTGGAGCGGGCCGAAGAAGAACTCAGTTGAGTGAAGAAGCAGTTGGAGGATAAGCAAGGTATGCAAAAACCTTGTTTGCGTTTAGAGCGAATTAATATTTTAGTATGATGAAAATATTTTTATGACGTGCTCTAGGGGCGACAACCGAAGTTGAGGCTCTTAAGAAGGCTGTGGCTGAAGCCGAGAAGAAGGTGATGTCTACTACACAACCTTCTTCTTGTAGACGTTGTTGGGCCTCCAAGTGTAGAGGTTTGTAGGACATTAGCAAATTTTCCTCAAGTGGATGACCTAAGGTTTATCAACCCGTGGGAGGCGTAGGATGAAGATGGTCTCTCTCAAGCAACCCTGCAACCAAATAACAAAGAGTCTCTTGTGTCCCCAACACACCCAATACAATGGTAAATTGTATAGGTGCACTAGTTCGGCGAAGAGATGGTGATACAAGTGCAATATGGATGGTAGATAAAGGTATTTGTACTCTGAAATTATAAAAACAGCAAGGTAACAAGTGGTAAAGTGAGCGTAACCGGTATTGCAATGGTAGGAAACACGGCCTAAGGTTCATACTTTCACTAGTGCAAGTTCTCTCAACAATAATAACATAATTGGATCATATAACTATCCCTCAACATGCAACAAAGAGTCACTCCAAAGACATTAATAGCGGAGAACAAACGAAGAGATTGTGGTAGGGTATGAAACCACCTCAAAGTTATCCTTTTTGATCAATCTATTCAAGAGTCTGTAGTAAAATAACATGAAGTTGTTCTTTCCGTTTAATCTATCATAGAGTTCATACTAGCATAAGACCTTAAGACACAAATCAACCAAAACCCTAATGTCACCTAGATACTCCATTGTCACCTCAAGTATCCGTGGGCATGATTATACGATATGCATCACACAATCTCAGATTCATCTATTCAACCAACACAAAGTACTTCAAAGAGTGACCCAAAGTTTCTACCGGAGAGTCAAGACAAAAACGTGTGCCAACCCCTATGCATAGATTCCCAAGGTCACGGAACCCGCAAGTTGATCACCAAAACATACATCAAGTGAATCACGTGAATATCCCATTGTCACCACAGATAAGCACGGCAAGACATACATCAAGTGTTCTCAAATCCTTAAACACTCAATCCGATAAGATAACTTCAAAGGGTAAACTCAATCCATTACAAGAGAGTAGAGGGGGAGAAACATCATAAGATCCAACTATAATAGCAAAGCTCACGATACATCAAGATCGTGCCATAGAGAGAACATGAGAGAGAGAGAGATCAAACACATAGCTACTGGTACATACCCTTATCCCCGAGGGTGAACTACTCCCTCCTCGTCATGGAGAGCGCCGGGATGATGAAGATGGCCACCGGTGAGGGATCCCCCCTCTGGCAGGGTGCCGCAACAGGGTCCCAATTGGTTTTTGGTGGCTATAGAGGCTTGCGGTGGCGGAACTCCCGATCTATCTTCGTCTCCAATGTTTTTAGGGTATATGGACTTATATAGGTGAAAGAAGTTGGTCGGGGGTCGCTCGAGGGGCCCACGAGACAGGGGGCGCGCCTAGTAGGGCGGGGGCGCCCCCCACCCTCGTGGCCACCTCGAATCTTCACTGGCTTGTACTCCAAGTTCCATGGATTGCTTCTGTTCCAAAAATATGTTTCCTGAAGGTTTCATTCCGTTTGGACTCCATTTGATATTCCTTTTCTTCGAAACACCGAAATAGGCAAGAAAACAGCAATATGGGTTGGGCTTCCGGTTAATAGGTTAGTCCCAAAAGTAATATAAAAGTGTATAATAAAGCCCGTAAACATCCTAAACAAATAATAATATAGCATGAATGCTTCATAAATTATAGATACGTTGGAGATGTATCAGCATCCCCAAGCTTAATTCCTGCTCGTCCTCGAGTAGGTAAATGATAAAAGAAAGAGTTTATGAAGTGTGAATGCTAGCAGGTGCATAAGTTTGATCAATGATAATTGCAATCACCTTTTGTAGCATGTTTATATGTCATAACAGTAGTTCATCTCATAAAACTTCTCACGATCAAGTAACAAGCTATTCACATGTTAAAGCATAGACCATAAACTTTCTTGAAAACAAGCAAACTTCATTCTCAATCATCAAACAATTGCAATTCATCTTATTTTCAGGAAGGGTCCATGTAAAAGCTTTGATTTAGAAAACTCCACATACTCAACTATCATATAGTCTTCTACAATTGCTAACACTCATGCAATACTTATGGTTATGGAGTTTTAATCGGACACTAAGAAAGATAGGGGCTTATAGTGTTGCCTCCCAACATATTCACCTTTGGGTGATGTCAACAATAATAGTTCGTGCT
>NC_041389.1:12542547-12630520 GCF_002162155.2 Triticum dicoccoides | reverse complement strand
TTCGCAGAGGGAAGCAGAGGTTGTCATGCGCTTTTATGGTTGGATGCACAAAATCTTAATGCAAAAGAACGTCACTTTATATTGCCACTTGTATATGGACCTTTATTATGCAGTCCGTCGCTTTTATTGCTTCCATAACAAGATCGTATAAAGCTTATTTTCTTCACACTAATAGATCATACATATTTAGACAGCAATTTTTATTGCATGCACCGATGACAACTTACTTGAAGGATCTGACTCAATCCATAGGTAGGTATGGTGGACTCTCATGGCAAAAACTGGGTTTAATGATATTTGGAAGCACAAGTAGTATCTCTAATTGGTGCAAGGAATTTTGGCTAGCATGAGGGGGAAAGGCAAACTCAACATGTTTGAATGATCCATGACAATATACTTTAACTGAGATGTGAGAAAACATAACCCATTACGTTGTCTTCCTTGTCTAACATCAACTCTTTAGCATGTCATACTTAATGAGTGCTCACAATTATAAAAGATGTATAAGATAGTATATTTATATGTTAAATCTCTCTTCCTTCAATATTCTTTCATGAATTGTTCAAATGACCAGTACAATGCTTGCTAACCTTCAATAAATTTACAACCTCTACTTCTTAGATGTGAAGTCATTACTCCGCATGGGATAAGCAAATGAGACATATATAATTTCAGATTTATGTCATTCAACTCATTCAACCATTTACTCATAGGGATATAAGTGAAGCACACGAGTAAATGACAAACTACTCCAAAAAGATATAAGTGAAGATCAATGAGTAGTTAAATAATTATGTAGCTATATGAAGACTCTCTCTCATTTAAGAATTCAAACAACAAGCAAAGCAAAATAAAATGTCATTGCAAGGATATCACGACTCATGTGAAGAAGCAAAAACTTAGGTTCAACCGATACAAACCGATAATTGTTGAAGAAGAAAAGTGGGATGCCTACCGGGGCATCCCCAAGCTTGGATGCTTGAGACTTCTTGGAATATTATCTTGGGGTGCCTTGGGCATCCCCAAGCTTGAACTTTTGTGTCTCCTTAATTCCTCTCATATCATGGTTTCTCTATTTCTCAAAAACTTCATCCACATAAAACTCAACAAGAACTCGTGAGATAAGTTAGTATAAAACAATGCAAAACCTTATCATTTTCTACTGTAACAAATCACTAAAATTATTATTCAACATTGCATACTAAATGTCTCTGCATATTTAATACTCCTATCCTCAAATAGAATCATTAAACAAGAAAACATATGCAAACAATGCAAACATAACAGCAATCTGCCAAAACAGTATAGTCTGTAAAGAATGCAAGATTCATCATACTTCCCTAACTCCAAAAATTATGAGCAAAATACTACGCTGTAGGATATTTATCAGAGCTCATTATGCAAAAAGATTCAACATTATATCATTCTCTGACTTTCTAGGGAATTTTTGCAACAGCGGTAAACTTTCTGTTTTGAAACAACAACATGTATACTTGCAAAATAAGCATGGTAAAGGCTATCCTCGACATTTTTATTGAAAATATAGATGCAAAACATTATTCTAAATAACATCAAGCAAATACTAACAAGATAAATTGATGCTCCAAGCAAAACACATATCGTGTGGTGAATAAAAATATAGCTCCAAGTAAAGTTATCGATGAACGAAGAAGAAAGAGGGGATGCCATCCGGGGCATCTCCAAGCTTAGGCTCTTGGTCGTCCTTGGGGTGCCTTGGGAATCCCCCCTCCAGCAGGGTGCCGGAACAGGGTCTTGATTGGTTTTTGGTGGCTACAGAGGCTTGCGGCGGTGGACCTCCCGATCTATCTTCGTCTCCGATGTTTTTAGGGTATATGGACTTATATAGGTGAAAGAAGTCGGTCAGGGGATGCTCGAGGGGCCCATAAGACAGGGAGGCGTGCCCAGTAGGGGGGGCGCCCCCCACCCTCGTGGCCTCCTTGAAGCTTCCTTGGATTGTACTCCAAGTTCCCTGGATTGCTTCTGTTCCAAAAATAAGTTTCCCGAAGGTTTCATTCCGTTTGGACTCCGCTTGATATTCCTTTTCTTCAAAACACTGAAATAGGCAAGAAAACAACAATATGGGCTGGGCCTCCGGTTAATAGGTTAGTCCCAAAAGTAATATAAAAGTGTATAATAAAGCTCGTAAACATCCAAAACAGATAATAATATAGCATGAATGCTTCATAAATTATAGATACGTTGGAGACGTATCAGAAGGCAGCCATAGAGCAGGCTCTTCGTGAAAAGCACGAGGCCAGGGTTATTGAAGCTGAGCAAGAGCTCCAAGAGGCCGTGAACAAATGTGAGACCTTGGAGCAGAGTTTGACGAAGAAAGAATCCGAACTCACCAAGGCTCATCAGGCCGCAGGCGATGCCTAAGGGGAAGCCCAAGGCGCCCTGCAGGAAATCCAGGAGGCGAAGAAGATCGCGGCTGGTAAGGCTTTTTCAATACAAACCGGGTATTTGAAAGGAGAAAATCAAGTTGGTAATTTGAATTCTAATTTCTCCAGGGGTGTTTGCGGAGCTGCTAGGCAACATATCTGATGCCGCACAATTCTATCGAGCCGAAGGAAGGAGCACTGCGGAGAAGCTCTTCTGGTCGCAGTATATGGCGCCGGTATATCTGGTGCCACTTGCCGATCAGCTAAAGCAATTGATCGAACTGCATAAGGCGGCCGAACTAGCCATGAAGGATTTAATTATCCGGCTATGGCCCGCCGAGCCGATTCCCAGCAGCTACTTCGGGCTCGTGAAGCAGCTTGTGAGTGCCTGCCCTCGACTTGATGTCATCAAGCGGTCGGTCTGTATTGAGGGTGCACGAATGGCCTTCGCCCGCGCAAAGGTGCACTGGGGGAAGATGGATGCCGAAAAGCTGATGACAGAGGGACCGCCGGAGGGGAAGGAGCACTGCAAGCCCGAATTATATTATGATAGTGTCCTAAAAGGATCCCACCATGCGGCGGAGCAATGTGCCAAGGACATTATATTTCCGTGAATATATTCACGCTATCTCATGTAGTGTTAAACAAGGTCATTTAAATAATGTAATGCTTGTTCTTTGAGAATTTGAACTCCTGTGCGGCTGTTTTATATATTAAATCTGAGAGTTGGCCAGTCGTCGGCTTCTGCCCCCACGTAGGAAGTACGGGGGTGTTCGGGATGAACCTGAGCACTCTTTACCCCACTTTTGGGTCCTTAAAGGAGGTGTTTAGCACACGAACCAGGCAATTGGACTGTAAGGCTTTATCACTCTCACTTAGCCATAGGAGTTTGACAAAAGAAAGATAGGTGCAGCCCCTAGTGTACGGAAGGCCGTACTAGGGGCTCTATAAGCATCTGATTGAAAAAACGATCCCTTGCACGCTGCATTAGTTATCGCATAATGCGGAAGAAATCCTTAAAGATTTTGTAACCTCTCGAACAGCTGACCCGCTCTCGCCATATCATGATAGTCAGTTTTCGGTTTTCTCTACTGAGGTGCTCGTCCGGAAGAACCGGGACACAATCGCAGTAGTTCTCCCTTTACTACCCTAGCCGATATAGCGGAACATAGGGTAGCAATCACAGGAGCCGGGCAATCCAACTATTGACCCAAGACATGATTCGGAGCTGATGCATATAATGCTATAAGTTCGGGGTGCCGAACGACCGTGAAGGTGTTCAGACTTTATTGCCGTATTATGGGTGCAACGAGGCCCCTGGCATATTAGGGCATATCAAAGTGTACAGATGCCATTTGACAAAGAGTGTCAATAAGAAACAACAGCAAATAAGAGTTATATAAAGACACATGTTGTAATTGAATAATACGTCGATACACACGAGTACAAGTAATGTGATAAAAAGAAATATGACTTCGGAACCTATTGAGACCAGGCGGGGGAGGCTGCGTGCGGATCCGAGTTGTAATCGGATGATAATCGGGGGGTATACCTAAGGGTTCCCTTACTCGCTCAAGCAGGGTCCCTCCTTGGTGTATTCGTCCCTTCTGGTCGTCACGCCGCTAGTCATGGCCTACACAAAAGTGGATCTGCAAAGAAAATGCAAAAAACGCTGGTGTGCCATGGAGCGGTTAAGCCACATTATATGACTTATCCTAGCTTTCCCTCTGTCTACTGCCGGAGTGTTTAATTGAGCTCCTAACGAGCCGGGCTATCCTGCCGCGAAGTAGTTCGGACACCTTTGACGATGTCCGGAAGCTTGGCCGTTGACTCAAGGTTCGATTGACAGATGCCACTCTTTGCCTCTACTGTTAAACTGGCAGTGTACTTTTCGACACGGAGGGAGCATTTGGCCTTGCCAATAACCGTTATGACGCCGCGCGGACCGGGCATCTTGAGCTTGAAGTAGGCATAATGTGGCACCGCGTTGAATCAAGCAAACGCGATTCGTCCGAGCAGTGCATGATAACTACTACGAAAAGGGACGATGTCGAAGATTAACTCTTCGGTACGGTAATTATCCAGTGGTCCAAAGACTACCTCCAGAGGGATGGAACCTGTACAACAGGCCTCCATATCTGGTATAACACCTTTAAAGGTGATTTTAGTGGGTTTGATCATTGAAGGATCGATACCCATCTTACGCACTGTATCCTGATACAGCAGGTTCAGGCTGCTGCCTCCGTCCATAAGGACTCGTGTGAGGTAGAATCCGTCAATTATTGGGTCAAGGACTAGTGCGGCTGAACTGCCTTGTCTGGTATTGGCCGGGCGATCCGTACGATAAAAGGTGATCGGGCCAGACGACCATAGGTTATATTTTGGGGCGACTGGCTCTGTTGCGTCATCATCCCTAAGAGTGCACATCTGCTCTCGCTTGGAGATATGAGTGGTGTTTATCATGTTCACCGTTTTGATTTGCGGGGAAAATTTCTTTTATCCTCCTGTGTTTGGTGGCCGGGGCTCCTCGTCACCGTCATCGCTTTGCGACCCCCTCTCCTTGTTTTTGGCACCTGACCTGCCGGTTTGTTTGAAGACCCAGCATTCTCTGTTTGTATGATTGGCTGGTGTTCCTGGGGTGCCATGAATTTGGCATGCATGATCGAGTATGCGGTCCAGACTGGGCGGGCCCGGATTGTTCCTTTTGAATGGCCTTTTCCGCTGACCGGACTTAGAGCCACTGAATCCGGCATTGACGGCCGTGTCTTTGGCGTTGTCGCAATTATTGTGCCGCTTGTGTTTGTTGCGTTGGGGCTTGCCATCGCTATCTCTGGCGTCTGAGGTGCCATGATTTCTAGATGTGCTGCTGCTACGAGCCAACCAACTGTCCTCGCCCGCACAAAAGCGGGTCATAAGTGTCGTGAGAACTGCCATGGACTTCTGCTTCTCTTGGCCGAGGTGTCAGGCAAGCCACTCGTCATGGATGTTATGCTTAAAGGCCGCTAGGGCTTCGGCATCCGGACAGTCGACAATTTGGTTCTTTTTGGTTAGGAACCGAGTCCAGAATCTCCTGGCTGACTCTCCGGGCTGTTGGGCTATATGACTTAGATCATCAGCATCTGGTGGCCGCACATAGGTACCCTGGAAGTTATCTAGGAATGCGTCTTCTAGGTTCTCCCAACTTCCAATAGAGTTTGCTGGCAAGCTATTTAGCCAATGCCGAGCCGGTTCCTTGAGTTTTAGTGGGAGATACTTGATGGCGTGTAAATCATCACTGCGGGCCATGTGAATGTGGAGAAGGAAATCTTCTATCCATACCGCGGGGTCTGTAGTCCCATCATAGGGCTCGATGTTAACGGGCTTAAACCCTTCTGGGAATTCATGTTCCATAACTTCGTTAGTGAAGCATAGGGGGTGTGTGGCGCCTCTATGCCGGGCTATTTCACGATGCAGCTCGAATGAGTCAGGTCTGTTGTATTCAGCCCAGCCGGATTTGTATTTAGTATATCCGGCGTGTCGGTCATCATCACGCGTTGGGGTGCGCCCCCTTGATCCGTAGATTGATCTCGACTGTCCTGCCTTGTTTTCCAGCTCGTCTCGTAGGTCATGCTTGTAGCCCCAGGCCTTCGTATTTTTATTTGTTTGGCGACGGGGTGCGGGCTGTTGTTCGGGCTGATACGCCGCTTTGTCTCGGCTACGAGATGGCCGGTCAGCCTCGTCCTGCATTGGGAGTGTAGGCTCTAGCGCCTCCTCCTCGAATTGAGGTAACAACCTGCGCTTCGGGTAACTTTTTGTTGGGCGCTCGAGTCCGTATTCCTCGGCTGCCAGGACCTCAGTCCATCTATCTGCTAGCAGATTGTTTTAGTAATGGGCCACGGGTAGCCTCACCCAAGTCCCTGGACATGACAAAACTTTGGGCCAGCTTCGCCCTGCAGTGACCCAAGCTGAAGCTCCGCCCTTCGGGGGCCGGCTGGCTCAACGGCCGGCTACCAGACGACGGCCAACCACCAGCAGACGGCACCATGAGCGGCCAGCTCCAGACAACTGGCCTCTAGAGAGGACGGCGTCGTGCAGGTGGCCACCTGGTGCCCTCAGAGTCTGTGCCCCCATCAAGAGGACGAGATAGGGCATGGCTACAGTGAAGCCCCTTGCCCCCGAATCTTGGACTAGGCGTGGCCACAGTGCCCCGTACAGGCGGAGATCTCCGCACGACGTGGCACTGTTGCCACTCCCCCTTGACGTCATTCCGGACAGGCGGAGTCCTGTTCCCCATGACGACCTGTCGGTACGGCCCGCAGGCCGCGGGCCCTATCGGGCAGTGACGCCACAAAACACGGCGGATGCCGAACTAGTCGGACCTGGGGGAGGCCGGCCTCCAGCAGGCGGCCGTCCTTTCCCCCGAAGCAAGTGCATCATTAACCTGATGAGACCAAGTGTGGCTACAGCGATCTCCTGCCAGGCGGCGGGACTGTAGCCACACTGAGCTGACCAAGCCCGCGTCATTAGCAGCACGACTATAGTGAGCAGCCACCGACCAGACCCGCCAGCGGCGGGAGCGGCCTGTCGGCTCTTTACCAGACCAGCCAACGGGGCCCACCAGGCGGCGGGCCCCAAAGGTCGGCGGAGAAGCCGGAGGCCGGAGACACTGACAGCCGGGCCCAGCACCCGGCCGGATTACTATTGTACCCCTGAGGGGTAGGCCTATATAAACCCCCAGGGCACCCATGCAAAGGGTTCCCACCTCCTTAGAACTAGCCATTCCCCTAGAGCAGGAGGGAGCTAGCCTTGCCTTCTCCTACCTCTAGCATACAGCTCAAGGAGCATCTTTGTATCACTTGTGCCTTAGTGATCATGCGAAGACCCCGCAGAGCAGGACTAGGTGTGTTATCTCCTAGGAGAGCCCTGAACCTGGGTAAAGTACGCCGGCGTTCGGCGACATTCTACTCGCTCCCACCATGATAAGCCATCCCTTGGCATATGTCGCACCCAACCCTCGACATTTGGCGCCCATCGTGGGGCGAGGTGCACCTTCTCTCGGAGACCTGCTATGGACGGGAACCTTGTTCCTTCCTGGCGAGCGAAGCCAGCCGAGCATGCCTGACGGCGTCAGCCTCAACGCGCTGCACGGCACGGAAATCGCCTGTGTGGCGAGCTGCCTCACCGACCTTGTTGGCGAGATCCACCTCTCCGACGAGCCGGCCTTCGACGCGGGCACCGGCTGCCCCAGAGCCGCCTCGTCAGCCTCCTCGACCAGCTCCACGTCACAAGCGAGCCTGCTGTGGACCTGGAGTCTGTTGGCTCCACCGACCCAATGACCGTCGACTCCGACACGGTGTCGTTTGATGCATTCCCCACCAACGTGGTGGTTTACGATGAGCCGCCTCCTCGCGAGCACAGTGGTGGGAGCACCGTCACGGAGGTGCTTGTCATCAACGGCGGTGAGCACTCGGACGAACACGCTCGAGACCCACTCGACGCGGCTCTGCGAGACCTGTCGGTGCCCATCCTAGAGGGTGCAGATGCTGAGGCGCTGGAGGCACGCCCCCTCCATCTTCTCGAGAGCGCTGGCCGACTGGCCAGCATGCGACGTCTCTCGGACGCCTACCAGCACGAGATGGATCGAGCTGTTGGTGGCACGTCGGCTCGTGAGGGGCCCAGCCGCATCGGCACGATCCAGCAGCGTGGCGCAACTATCACTGGCATGTTCGGGGCAGAGCACCCCGTTTACGCCACGCCTGCAGAGAACATCCGGGCCACCCAGGCGGTGACGGATGAGCTGGACAAATACGACGGCGATGAGCGCCGCCACATGACGGAGCGAGTCCAGCAGCTCCTAGACGTGGCCGCCGCGCAGCACGAAGCCGACTGCCGCGCTGAAGTGCCCGCCCAACGGAACGATGAATCGCCCCCTCGCCCGGACCATTGGACGATGTCTCGGATGCTGACTGGTGGCGCCCGTGGAAGAAGAGGCAATGAGTCGGCTGCCAGCCGCAGCCGAACACGCCTCTCCATCGAGCGAGACGAAGACCGCCGCCCTTGAGAGCTGGAGTGGCGAGGCGACCCGCCGCCTCCTCTGCCTCGTGGAGCGAGGCACCCTACTTCTCCGCCTATCATGCACTTGACACTTGGCGACCGCCTTGGCCGCCGAGAGGGAGTCGGATAGAACAACGCTCGCCATCGGATCAATCATCTCAACCGATCCCTGGCACTATTAGAAGAAGATGCATTGGGAACGCCCTGCTTTGGCCCACGAATCCGAGATGAGCCTTTTCCCAAAGGGTTCACGCTCCCAAAAGATACGCCCAAGTACACCGGCTCTATGAAGCCGGAGGACTGGCTGGTCGACTACTCCACGGTCGTCAGCATAGCCAATGGCAACAAGCGCGTTGCCGTGAAATACGTCCCGCTCATGCTTCAGGGCAGAGCCCGGACGTGGCTTAACAGCCTGAAGCCCCGCGGCATCAACAGCTGGGTTGATTTCACCGAAGCCTTCATCCGTAACTTCACCAGCATATACAAGCGACCACCCAAGCCCCGTCAGATCTCCTTGTGCATCCAAGGGCCCAGCGAATCGACTTGCGACTATCTCACGCACTGGGCCGAGCTGCGCAACTCCTGCGAGGGCGTGCACGAGGTGCAGGCAATCGAGTACTTCACCGCCGGGTGCCAAGAAGGCACCCTCCTCAAGCACCGGCTTCTCTGCGACGAGTCTGCGACGAGTCTGCGACTCTCAACGAGCTGTTGATCATTGCCGACAAGCACGCCACGGCCGATTCCTCCATGAAGGCAGAAATCTTAGTTGATGCGTCCGGAAAAGTGGCACCTCAGGCTCCTTGGACTCCGGCTGGTGACACCAGTCGGCGGCAGCATCCAAGCGACAACAATCAGAAGGCCACCCAGCCGGCTTCCACCAGCCGGCAGGTGGCGATAGTCGAGGATCACCAACCGGAGGGGCAACCAGCACCCAAGCGTCAGAAGGGCAGCAAGCCCAATTGGTTGCCCGCCTTCTCGTACGAGCAGAATCTTGATGCCCCCTACAATTTCCATAGTGGTGCGAAGCCGTCCAACCACACCATTCAAAAGTGTCATTGGCTCACCAGGATTGCCAAGGGAGATGGCCTCCTGCCTCCTCCGCCCCAGTAGCCGGCGGCCCGGCCAATCGGCGCCATACAAGACGAGTATCCTGTGGAACACGGAGCCTATGTTGTTGTTCACTAGCATGGTCGATGACAGACGCAACAGACGACAACAATAGCAAGAGGTGCAGGCAGTGGCCTCAAATACTCCAGAATTCATGCATTGGTTTGAGAATCCCATCAGTTGGAGCAGGGCCGACCATCCGGAAGTGATGCCTTCCCCCGGTTCCTATGCCCTAGTCCTGGATGCTACCTTTGCAACAGAAAGGCGGGCGGCTCGCTTCTCTAGAGTCCCGATAGATGGCGGCAGCAGCATCAATATCCTGTACCTTGACACAATGGAGAAGTTGGGAATCAAGCAGAAGCAGCTCCTCCCCAGTCGGACTGTATTCCATGGCATAGTCACTGGCCTTTCTTGCTCACCAATCAGCAAGACCCAAATTGATGTCCTCTTCGGAGACAAGAATCACTTCCGCCGTGAGGTAGTTTGGTTTGAAGTGGTGGACCTTGAGAGCCCCTACCATGCACTGCTTGGCCGACATGCCCTGGCCAAGTTCATGGCAGTTCCCCACTATGCTTACCTCAAGATGAAGATACCGAGTACCAAGGGGATCCTGACTATAGTCGGGGACTACAAGAAGTCGTCCACCTGCGCTGTGGACAGTAGCCGGCTGGCTGAGTCCCTCGTGATTGCAGCTGAGAAGCGGCTCCTAGACCGGGTGGTGGCGATGGCAGGCAAGAAGCCGGAAATGTCACCCATCCCCAAGGAATCGGAGGTTGAGGGCTCGTTCAAGCCGGCAAAAGAAATGAAGAAGATACCCTTGGACCTAGAGCACCCGGAGAGGCATGCTGTCATAGGTGCAAACCTTGACAGCAAATAGGAAAGCGAGCTCGTCGATTTCCTCCGTGAGAATCGAGACATCTTCGCATGGTCTCCCAAAGACATGTCGGGTGTTCCAACGGATTTTGCCGAGCACAAGTTACATGTCCGACCTGACGCCAAGTCGGTCAGGCAGCCTTGCGCCCCCTGTCGGAACAGAAGAGAAGAGTTGTCGGAGAAGAGATATCCCGGCTTCTGGCAGCCGGATTCATTATGGAAGTGTTCTTTCCAGAGTGGCTGGCCAACCCAGTCCTAGTGTTGAAGAAGAATAAGAAGTGGCGCATATGTATTGACTATACTAGCTTCAACAAAGCCTGCCCCAAAGATCCCTTTGACCTACCAAGAATTGACCAAGTGATAGACTCCACAGCCGGATGCGAGTTGTTGATTTTCTTGGATGCATACTCAGAGTACCATCAGATAAAACTGAACCCGGCCGACAGGCTGAAGACCGCCTTCATTACACCATTTGGAGCCTTCTGCTACCACACCATGATGTTCGGCTTGCTGGTGACCCACAAGTATAGGGGATCTATCGTAGTCCTTTCGATAAGTAAGAGTGTCGAACCCAATGAGGAGCAGAAGGAAATGATAAGCGGTTTTCAGCAAGGTATTCTCTACAAGTACTGAAATAAGTGGTAACAGATAGTTTTATGATAAGATAAATGGTAATGAGCAACAAGTAATAAAAGTAAATAAGGTGCAGCAAGGTGGCCCAATCCTTTTTGTAGCAAAGGACAAGCCTGGACAAACTCTTATGATAGGAAAAGCGCTCCCGAGGACACATGGGAATATCGTCAAGCTAGTTTTCATCATGCTCAAATGATTCACGTTCGGTACTTTGATAATTTGATATGTGGGTGGACCGGTGCTTGGGTACTGCCCTTACTTGGACAAGCATCCCACCTATGATTAACCTCTATTGCAAGCATCCTCAACTACAACAAAAGTATTAAGGTAAACCTAACCATAGCATGAAACATGTGGATCCAAATCAACCCCTTACGAAGCAACGCATAAACTAGGGTTTAAGCTTCTGTCACTCTAGCAACCCATCATCTAGTTATTACTTCCCAATGCCTTCCTTTAGGCCCAAATAATGGTGAAGTGTTATGTAGTCGACGTTCACATAACACCACTAGAGGTTAGACAACATTCATCTCATCAAAATATTGAACGAATACCAAATTCACATGACTACTAATAGCAAGACTTCTCCCTTGTCCTCAGGAACAAACCTAATTACTCACAAAGCATATTCATGTTCATAATCAGAGGGGTAATAATATGCATAAAGGATCTGAACATATGGTCTTCCACCAAATAAACCAACTAGCATCAACTACAAAGAGTAATCAACACTACTAGCAACCTACTAGCACCAATCCCGGACTTGGAGACAAGAATTGGATACAAGAGATAAACTAGGGTTTGGAGATGAGATGGTGCTGGTGAAGATGTTGATGGAGATTGCCCTCTCCCGATGAGAGGAGCATTGGTGATGATGATGCTGATGATTTTCCCCTCCCGGAGGGAAGTGTCCCTGGCAGAAAAGCTCCTCCAGAGCCCTAGATTGGTTCCGCCAAGGTTCCGCCTCGTGGCGGCGGAGTCTCGTCCCGAAAGGTTCTCTCTAAATTTTTTCCCATCGAAAGACTTCATATACGACAAGATGGGCGTCGGAGAGCTACCAGGGGGCCCACGAGGTAGGGGGGCGCGCCCAGGGGGGGCGCCCCCCACCCTCATGAGCAGGGTGTGGGCCCCCTGGCCTTCATCTTTGGTGACGATTTTTCTTTATTTATTTCAAGGTATTCCGTGGAGTTTCGGGACTTTTGGAGTTACGTAGAATAGGCCTCCAATATTTGCTCCTCTTCTAGCCCAGAATTCCAGCTGACGGCATCTCCCTCTTCATGTAAACCTTGTAAAATAAGAGAGAATAGCCATAAGTATCGTGACATAACGTGAAATAACAGCCCATAATGCAATAGATATTATCATAAAAGCATGATGCAAAATGGACGTATCAACTCCCCCAAGCTTAGACCTCGCTTGTCCTCAAGCGAAAAGCCGATAACAATAAATATGTCCTCATGTTTAGAGGTAGAGGCGTCGATAAAAATAAAATACGGACATGAAGGCGTCATGATTATTTCATAACAGCAACATAAATAGATTTTGTCATATGATTACTCATGTTCAAGTAATGACCTATTCACAAAGCCAAAGCATGAATCAGATACATTATTGGGCACTAACAATTATAATCTCAGTCATTGAAGCAATTGCAATTTATCATAACATCGGAAAGAGTCTATGTCAGAGCTTAAAAGCCAGTCCACATACTCAACTATCATTTAGTCCTTCATTGTTGCTAGCACTCACGCGATACTTGTGGTTACGGAGTTTTAATCAGACACAGAGAAAGATAGGGGCTTATAGTTTTGCCCCACAACCTTTTACCTCAAGGGTAATGTCAACAATAATAATTCGTGCTCCCCCACATCCAATTAGATATGTATATCATACTCTTTCCAACCTGCCGAGCTTGCCAAAGGATAAAATGAAAAAGGAATGGTGAGGATCACCGTGACTCTTGTAAGGTAGAGGATAATAATAAAAGATAGGCCCTTCGCAGTGGGAAGTAGAGGTTGTCATGCGCGTTTAGGGTTGATGCAAAAAATCTTAATGCAAAAGAACGTCACTTTATATTGCCCCTTGCATGTGAACCTTTATTATGCAGTCCGTCGCTTTTATTGCGTCCACAACAAGTTCGTACAAAGCTTATTTCTCTACATTAATAAGTCATGCATATTTAGAGAGCAATTTTTATTGCTTGCACCGATGACAACTTACTTGAAGGATCTTACTCAATCCGTAGGTAGATATGGTGGACTCTCATGGCAAAACTGGTTTAAGGGTGTTTGGAAGCACAAGTAGTATTTCTACTTGGTGCTAAGAATTTGGCCAGCATGAGGGGGAAAGGCAAGCTCAACATGGTAGAGGATCCATGACAACATACTTTATCTCGAATGTAAGAAAACATAACTCATTATGTTGTCTTTCTTGTCCAACCTCAACTCTTTAGCATGTCATATTTTAATGAGTGCTCCCAACCATAAAACATGTCAATGATAATATATCTATATGTGAAACCTCTCTTTCCATATTACTTCCTATTAATTGCAACGATGACCGAAGCTATATTTGCCAACTCCCAACACTTTTAATCATCATACTATTTCTATGTGAAGTCATTACTTTCACTAAGATCAATATCAGCTCCTTGATTCTTTTTATTCTTTTCTTCTACTTACCCAAGATCATGGCAAAACAATCAAGCCCTTGACTCAACACTAATCTTTATTATAAAGCTCACGGACTCGATTACAAGGAAAGATCATAAAGCAAAACTCAAAACTAGATCATGCCACGACTTTATTCTACTAAATCAAGATACTACTAATAGGATGAAACTAAGAAAAAAAATGTAAAGATAGGAGTTGTGATGGTGATACGATACCAGGGCACCTCCCCCAAGCTTGGCAGTTGCCAAGGGGAGTGCCCATACCCATGTGATTATATCCTCGGAGGTGATGGAGGTGGTGAAGATGACGGTGGATAATCGCACATCAAGCGTAAAAGTTCCTCCAACTTGCGGATAATGCCCTTGAGCCCAGTAATATGGTCCTTCAACAAAATATTCTCCTATGTAAGATACTTGTTCTGTATGCGGGCTAACTCAATCATCTTGAAAGCTTCAATCTTTGTTGGAGTGAAAAGGTTAGGTAAGGGTTGCGGGATGTTGTCGGTGTCAAAACCGGCGGATCTCGGGTAGGGGGTCCCGAACTGTGCGTCTAGGCGGATGGTAACAGGAGACAAGGGACACGATGTTTTTACCCAGGTTCGGGCCCTCTCAATGGAGGTAAAACCCTACTCCTTCTTGATTAATATTGATGATATGGGTAGTACAAGAGTGGATGTACCACGAGATCAGAGGGGCTAAACCCTAGAAGCTAGCCTATGGTATGATTGTTGTTCGTCCTAGGACTAAAACTCTCCGGTTTATATAGACACCGGAGAGGGCTAGGGTTACACAGAGTCGGTTACAATGGGAGGAGATCTTCATATCGTATCGCCAAGTTTGCCTTCCACGCCAAGGAAAGTCCCATCCGGACATGGGACGGAGTCTTCAATCTTGTATCTTCATAGTCCGGGAGTCCGGCCAAAGGTCATAGTCCGGCCATCCGGACACCCCCTAATCTAGGACTCCCTCAGATGTATTCTTCGTTCACCACCGGAGATTGAACCTCCATGGACTTCTTGCTCCTTTCATCCTTGTTGATTTCTTCTGGTTCTTCTCTCTTCAACTCTATCTTCAATAGCCAAGCATCCTTGTCTTCGTTGCTGGAAGAGGAAGAAGTCATGGTGCTCTAAATCTGCAACGGAAATAGCTCAAAACGAAAACAGAGGATATTTGCGTGATACGGTGGTCAAAACCTTCAGGAGTATATATAATGAATTTTTACCGACCAAAATATGTGTCGTGCAAGGAAACGGAGTCCGGAGGGCACACGAGGCGCTCACGAGGTAGTGGGGCGCGCCCAGGGGGGTAGGGCGCGCCCTCCACCCTCGTGGAGGCCTCGTGTCCTCCCCGGACTGTTACTTATTTTTCTATTTTTCTAAATATTCCAAAATGGAGAAATATTGCCTTAAAAATTGTTTTGGAGTCGGTTTACTTACCGTACCACATATCTATTCCTTTTTGGGGTCTGGAATGTTCTGGAAGGTGTCCTTTAAGTACTCCTCCGGGGTCACGGTTTCAATAATCTTAGTTTTAACATTTAGAGGATTACCTGAGATATAGTGTTTGATCCTTTGACCGTTTACCACCTTCGGATTTGTGCCTGCGAAGTTGTTGATTTTTATGGCACCGGAACGGTAGACCTCCTTGATAACGTAGGAACCTTCCCATTTAGAGAGAAGTTTTCCTGCAAAAAATCTTAAATGAGAGTTGTATAGCAATACATAATCACCTACATTAAACTCACGCTTTTGTATCCTTTTGTCATCTCATCTTTTAACTTTTTCTTTAAACAACTTGGCATTTTCATATGCTTGGGCTCTCCATTCATCAAGTGAGCTAACATCAAATAACCTCTTCTCACCGGCAAGTTTGAAATCATAGTTGAGCTCTTTAATAGCCCAATATGCCTTATGTTCTAGTTCGAGAGGTAAGTGACAAGCCTTTCCATAGACTATTTTCTACGGAGACATACCCATAGGATTTTTATATGCAGTTCTACAAGCCCATAATGCGTCATCAAGTTTCTTGGACCAATTCTTTCTAGACCTATTAACAGTCTTTTGCAAAATTAATTTGAGCTCCCTATTGCTCAATTCTACTTGACCACTAGACTGAGGATGATAAGGAGATGCAATCCTATGATTAATGTCATATTTAGCAAGCATCTTACGGAAAGCACCATGAATGAAGTGTGAACCACCATCAGTCATTAAATATCTAGGGACTCCAAACCTCAGAAAAATAACTTCCTTAAGCATTATAATAGATGTGTTATGATCAGCACTACTAATTGGAATAGCTTCCACCCACTTAGTAACGTAATCAACAGCAACTAAAATATGTGTGTATCCATTAGAGGCAGGAAAAGGTCCCATATAATCAAAGCCCCAAACATCAAATGGTTCAATAACAAGTGAATAATTCATAGGCATTTCTTGACGTCTACTGATATTACCAATTATTTGGCATTCATCGCAAGACAAAACAAACTTACGGGCATCTTTGAAGAGAGTAGGCCAATAAAAACCGGATTGCAATACCTTATGTGCAGTTCTATCTCCAGCATGGTGTTCTCCATAAGCTTCGGAGTGACACTTGCGTAGGATCTGTTCCTGTTCATGCTCAGGTACACAACGTCTAATGACACCATCTACTCCTTCTTTATAAAGATGTGGATCATCCCAAAAGTAATGTCGCAAGTCATAGAATTTTTTTTTCTTTTGCTGGTATGTGAAGCTAGGTGGTATAAATTTTGCAACAATATAATTAGCGTAATCAGCATACCAAGGAGTGCTGAGGGAGTCCTGGACTAGCGGGTGTCCGTATAGCCAAACTATCATCATCGGCCGGACTCCAAGACTATGAAGATACAAGATTGAAGACTTCGTCCCGTGTCCGGATGGGACTTTCCTTGGCGTGGAAGGCAAGCTTGGCAATACGGATATGTAGATCTCCTACCATTGTAACCGTCTCTGTGTAACCCTAGCCCTCTCCGGTGTCTATATAAACCGGATGGCTTTGGTCCGTAGGACGAACAACAATCAGACCATAGGCTAGCTTCTAGGGTTTAGCCTCCTTGATCTCGTGGTAGATCTACTCTTGTAATACCCACATCATCAATATCATCAAGCAGGACGTAGGGTTTTACCTCCATCAAGAGGGCCTGAACCTGGGTAAAGCATCGTGTCCCTTGTCTCCTGTTACCATCCGCCTAGACGCACAGTTCGGGACCCCCTACTCGAGATCCGCCGGTTTTGACACCGACAAGTGCTATGAGAAGTGCTTATGAATTTTAATTGTTCATCAAGAAAGCTATCATCAATAGGTAGTGGGTCATCAAGAACATTCTCTAACCTAGACAAGTTGTCTGCAACAGGGTTCTCAGCTCCCTTTCTATCAACAATATGCAAATCAAATTCTTGAAGCAGGAGAACCCATCTAATAAGTCTAGGTTTTGCATCCTTCTTTTCCATAAGATATTTAATAGCAGCATGATCAGTGTGAATAGTAACTTTGGAATCAACAATATAAGGTCTAAACTTATCACAAGCAAACACCACTTCTAAAAATTCCTTTTCGGTAGTAGCATAATTTATTTGAGCACTATCTAGAGTCTTACTAGCATAATGGATAACATTTAATTTCTTATCAACTCTCTGCCCTAGAACAACACCTACAGCATAATCACTAGCATCACACATAATTTCAAAGGGTAAATTCCAATCAGGTGGCTGAACAACAGGTGCAGAGACTAGTGCTTTCTTAAGTATTTCAAATGCTTCTACACAATCGTCATCAAAGACAAACGGTACATCTTTTTGTAATAAATTAGTCAGAGGCCAAGAGATTTTTGAGAAGTCCTTAAAGAACCTCCTGTAAAATCCGGTGTGACCAAGGAAACTTCTTATACCTTTGATGTCTTTTGGACATGGCATCTTTTCAATAGCATCAACCTTGGCTTTATCAACTTCAATACCTCTTTCAGAAACTTTGTGCCCCAAGACAATACCTTCATTAACCATAAAGTGGCACTTTTCTCAATTCAAGACAAGATTAGTTTCTTCACAGCTCTGCAAAACTCGATCAAGATTGCTTAAGCAATCATCAAAAGAGGAACCATAGACGGAAAAGTCATCCATGAAAACCTCACAAATCTTTTCGCAAAAATCAGAGAATATAGCCATCATGCATCTTTGAAAGGTAGCAGGTGCATTACATAAACCAAAAGGCATACGTCTATAAGCAAAAGTACCAAAAGGGCATGTAAAAGTAGTCTTTGATTGATCTTTAGCTGACACATGTATTTGAGAGAAACCAGAATAACCATCTAGAAAGCAATAATGTGTATGTTTGCATAGCCTCTCTAGCATTTGATCAATAAAAGGTAAGGGGTAATGATCTTTCTTAGTAGCTTTATTTAATTTACAAAAATCAATTACCATCCTATAACCTGTGATAATTCTTTGAGGGATCCTTTCATCTTTATCATTAGGGAAAACTGTAATACCTCCCTTCTTAGGGACACAATGAACAGGACTTACCCACTAACTATCAGCAACGGGATAAATTATACCTGCCTCCAGAAGCTTGAGTATTTCTTTTCTTACCACTTCTTTCATTTTAGGATTCAAACATCATTGAGGATCACAAACTGGTTTGGCATCAGCTTCCAAATTTTTTTTATGTTGACATAGAGTGGGACTAATGCCCTTAAGATCATCCAGAGTATATCGAATAGCAGCACGGTGCTTCTTCAGAGTTTTTAATAATCTTTCCTCTTCATGCTCTGAAAGGTTAGCGCGAATAATGACAGGATATATTTTCTTTTCATCAAGATAAGCATATTTAAGATTATCAGGCAACGATTTAAGCTCAAAAACGGGATCACCCTTGGGTGGAGGAGGATCCCCTAGGATTTTAACAGGCAAATTGTGTTGCAGAATAGGTTCCTGTTTAAAGAATACTTCATCTATTTCCCTTCTTTCATTCATAAACATATCATTTTCATGATCTAGCAAATACTGTTCTAAAGGATAACTAGGAGGTACAACAATAGAGGCAAGACCAATAATTTCATCCTTACTAGGCGATTCTTCCTCACGATGTTGTTTACTAAATTTAGAGAAATTAAACTCATGAACCATATCGTCCAAACCAATAGTAACAACATTCTTTTTGCAATCTATCTTAGCGTTAACAGTATTCAAGAAGGGTCTACCAAATATAATGGGACAAAAGCTATCTTGTGGGAAACCAAGAACAAGAAAATCAACGGGATATTTGGTTTTCCCACACAAGACTTCAACATCTCTAACAATTCCCACTGGAGAAATAGTGTCTCTATTGGCAACTTTAATTGTAACATCAATACCTTCTAACTCAGCAGGTGCAATATCATGCATAATTTCCTTGTATAAGTCAATGGGTATAGCGCTAGCACTAGCACCCATATCACACAAGCCATGATAACAATGATCTCCTATTTTAACAAAAATAACAGGCACGCCTAACACAGGTCTATGTTTATCTTTATCACTAGGTTTAGCAATTCTGGCAGTTTCACCACAAAATTGAATAACATGCCCATCAATATTGTCAGACAAGAGATCTTTAACAATATCAATATTGGGTTCTACTTTGACTTGCTCAGTAGGTGTATAAGTCCTAATATTGCTTTTACGAACAACAGTTGAAGCTTTGGCATGATCCTTCATTCTAACAGGGAAAGGGGGTTTCTCAACATAAGAGGTAGGAACAATAGGATCATTGTAAGTGACAATCTTTTCTTCAACTTTAATAGGTGCAGCTACTTTTACTTCTATGGGAGGATGATATTTGAACCACTTCTCCTTGGGGAGATCAACATAAGTAGCAAAAGATTCACAGAAAGAAGCTACTATCTCAGAGTCAAGTCCATATTTAGTGCTAAACTTACGGAAAATATTGGTATCCATAAAAGATTTAACACAATCAAACTTTGGTGTCATACCTGACTCCTTACCTTCGTCGAGGTCCCAATCTTTAGAGTTGCGTTTAATTCTATCCAATAGATTCCATCCAAATTCAATAGGCTTCATCATAAAAGAGCCAACACAAGAAGTATCGAGCATGGTGCGATTGTTATCAGAAAGCCGAGCATAAAAATTCTCGAGAATTGTCAATTTTGAGAGCTCATGATTGGGGCATGAATATAACATTGATTTAAGCCTCCCCCAAGCTTGAGAGATGCTTTCTCCTTCGCGAGGACAAACATTATATATATAATTGCGATCACGATGAACAAGATGCATAGGGTAATACTTCTGATGAAATTCCAATTTCACTCTTTTATAGTTCCATGATCTCGTATCATCACATAGCCTATACCATGTCAATGCGTCTCCATCCAAAGATTAAGGGAAAGCCTTCTTATTAACAACATCATCGGGTATACCTGCAAGCTTAAATAGTCCACAAATATCATCCACAAAGCGTAGATGTTTGTCAGGATGCTTTGTTCCATCTCCTGCGGAAGTGTTAGCTAGCAGTTTTCCCATCATACCCGAAGGAATTCCAAAAGGAGTTTCATTTTCAATAGATTCAGTAGGTTCAGTGGGTTGAGGAGCAACTCTTGGCTCAACCGGACGGGGTGAAAATACCCCGAACAAGCCCCTCAAACAATTACTTTCCATAGTAACAAGTGACAAAAAATTTCAGCACACTAAATAAATTTTTTCCTTACCAAATTTCACCTACCAAAGGCGCTTCACTCCCCGGCAATGGCGCCAGAAAAGAGTCTTGATGACCCACAATTATAGGGGATCTATCGTAGTACTTTCGATAAGTAAGAGTGTCGAACCCAACGAGGAGTAGAAGGAAATGATAAGCGGTTTTCAGCAAGGTATTCTCTGCAAGTACTGAAATAAGTGGTAACAAATAGTTTTATGATAAGATAAATGGTAACGAGCAACAAGTAATAAAAGTAAATAAGGTGCAGCAAGGTGGACCAATCCTTTTTGTAGCAAAGGACAAGCCTGGACAAACTCTTATGATAGGAAAAGCGCTCCTCAGGACACATGGGAATATCGTCAAGCTAGTTTTCATCACGCTCAAATGATTCGCGTTCGGTACTTTGATAATTTGATATGTGGGTGGACCGGTGCTTGGGTACTGCCCTTACTTGGACAAGCATCCCAGTTATGATTAACCTCTATTGCAAGCATCCGCAACTACAACAAAAGTATTAAGGTAAACCTAACCATAGCATGAAACATGTGGATCCAAATCAGCCCCTTACGAAGCAACGCATAAAGTAGGGTTTAAGCTTCTGTCACTCTAGCAACCCATCATCTACTTATTACTTCCCAATGCCTTCCTCTAGGCCCAAATAATGGTGAAGTGTTATGTAGTCGACGTTCACATAACACCACTAGAGGTTAGACAACATTCATCTCATCAAAATATTGAACGAATACCAAATTCACATGACTACTAATAGCAAGACTTCTCCCTTGTCCTCAGGAACAAACGTAATTACTCACAAAGCATATTCATGTTCATAATCAGAGGGGTAATAATATGCATAAAGGATCTGAACATATGGTCTTCCACCAAATAAACCAACTAGCATCAACTACAAAGAGTAATCAACAATACTAGCAACCTACTAGCACCAATCCCGGACTTGGAGACAAGAATTGGATACAAGGGATGAACTAGGGTTTGGAGATGAGATGGTGCTGGTGAAGATGTTGATGGAGATTGCCCTCTCCCGATAAGAGGAGCATTGGTGATGACGATGATGATGATTTCCCCCTCCCGGAGGGAAGTGTCCCCGGCAAAAAAGCTCCGCCAGAGCCCTAGATTGGTTCCGCCAAGGTTCCGCCTCGTGGCGGCGGAGTCTCGTCCCGAAAGGTTCTCTCTGATTTTTTTCTCATTGAAAGACTTAATATAGGAGAAGATGGGCGTCGGAGAGCCACCAGGGGGGCCACGAGGTAGGGGGCGTGCCCAGGGGGGCACCCCCACCCTCGTGAGCAGGGTGTGGGCCCCCTGGCCTTCATCTTTGGCGATGATTTTTCTTTATTTATTTCAAGGTATTTCGTGGAGTTTCAGGACTTTTGGAGTTGCATAGAATAGGCCTCCAATATTTTCTCCTCTTCTAGCCCAGAATTCCAGCTGCCGACATTCTCCCTCTTCATGTAAACCTTGTAAAATAAGAGAGAATAGCCATAAGTATCGTGACATAACGTGAAATAACAGCCCATAATGCAATAGATATTATCATAAAAGCATGATGCAAAATGGACGTATCACTTGCGAAACGCCATCGCCACGTTTCAGCGTTGCATGTAGAAGTGTCTCCTCAAGCAACTCGGCATAAATGCCCATGTCTATGTGGATGATGTGGTGGTGAAGACGGAGAAGCGTGGCAGGCTGCTAGAAGACCTCAAGGAAACCTTTGAGAACCTGCGCCGATTCCAGATCAAGCTCAACCCGGAGAAATGCGTCTTTGGAGTACCAGCCGGCCAGCTTCTCGGTTTCCTGGTCTCAGAGCGCGACATAGAGTGAAACCCTGTAAAGATTAAGGCCATTGAGAAGATGGAGGTGCCCACCCGACTGCTGGACGTGTAGAAATTCAGCGGCTGCCTGGCATCAATTAGCCGTTTCATCAGTCGGCTGGGCGAGAAGGCTCTTCCCCTATACCAGCTCATGAAGAAGACCACTTTTTTGGAGTGGAACAACAAGGCGGATGAAGCTTTTCTCCAACTCAAGAAGATGTTGACAACCCCGCCCATCTTGGCGGCTCCGACTGAGAAAGAGCCCATGCTCCTCTACATCGCAGCCACCAGTCGGGTTGTCAGCACAGTCATAGTGGTAGAACGCAAAGAGGAGGGCAGAGCATTGCCGGTCCAGAGAACGGTATATTACTTGAGAGAAGTAATGTCCGCCTCCAAGAAAAACTACCCACATTATCAGAAGATGTGCTATGGTGTGCACTTTACCGCCAAGAAGCTGAAGCCTTACTTTCAAGAGCACCCAATAACTGTCGTCTGCACGGCTTCGCTTGCTGAGATCATTGGAAGCTGAGGTGCTTTTGGCCGAGTGGCCAAGTGGGCTATTGATCTGGCCCCTTACACCATCTACTACCAGCCTCGCACTGCCATCAAGTCACAAGTGCTAGCCGACTTCCTCGTCGACTGGGCCAAGACCCAGTACTTGCCACCAACGCCAGACTCCACCCATTGGCGGATGCATTTTGATGGTTCAAAAATGTGCACCGGTCTGGGGGTCGGCGTCGTCCTCACCTCTCCCAAAGGCGACAAGCTCAGATATGTGCTACAAGTCCATTTTGCTGCCTCCAACAACGTAGCCGAGTTCGAGGCACTCATACAAGGGCTCCGGGTTGCCAAGGAACTCGGCATTCGCCGGATCCTGTGCTATGGTGACTCCAACTAGGTGGTCCAGCAGTCGTCAGGCGACTGGGACACCAAGGACGCGAACATGGCAAGCTACCGCTTCCTCGTGCAGCAACTCAGTGGATACTTTGATGGGTGCGAGTTCCTCCACGTGCCAAGAAATGACAACGAGCAAGCAGACGCCTTGGCGCGGATTGGCTCCACCCGACAAGCGATACCAGTCGGTGTCGCCTTACGCCGCCTTCTCAAGCCATCCCCAGAATCAGATTCCATCTTTCTGCCGGCCCCTCCTGAAGCAGTCGAATCCGACTTGAGGGTCCCAGAAGCTGGCACGGGGACTTCAGCAGGCGGCCCGGGGACTGCAGCAGCTGCACCCAGCTTGGGGACTCCAGAGACCGGCCTGAGGATTGCAGCTGTCGGCCCGGGGACTTCTTCAGCTCAGCAGGCGGGAGCAGCTACCAACCCGCCGCCTCCCGGCCCAACCGCCCGTATACAAGTTGCAGTTGTAGCAGTCGAAGAAATAGCAGCACCATCTTGGGCCCAACCAATCCTCAAGTTTCTGGTGAACAAAGAGCTGCTGACTGATGAGATCTCTGCCCGACAAGTGCAATAGCGGGCAGCAGCTTACACCATCGTCAACAGAGAGCTGGTATGGCGAAGTGTCACTGGCGTTTATCAGCGCTGCGTGGAGCCAGACAATGGCCAAGTAATACTCAGGGATATACACCAAGGCGAATGCAGTCACCACGTGACTTCAACATCACTTGTGGCCAAGGCTTTCCGCCATGGTTTATTTTGGCCGACTGCTCTAGAAGAAGCCAAAGAATTAGTTCAGAAGTGTCAAGGGTGCCAGAAGTTCCGCTCCAAGCCACATTTGCCGGCTTCTGCACTCAAGACCATTCCCATAGCTTGGCCTTTTGTTGTTTGGGGGCTAGATATGGTGGGGCCATTCAAGACAGCCCGTGGCAGCATGACTCATTTGTTTGTCGTTGTGGACAAGTTCACTAAGTGGATAGAAGCAAAACCAATCAAGAAGCTGAATGGGCCGACTGCCGTGACCTTCATCACCGACATCACCACACGGTACGGCATACCACACAGCATCATCACCGACAACAACACAAACTTTTCCAAAGGAGCCTTGGCTCGTTTCTATGCGACGCAGGGCAACCGACTGGACTTAGCGTCTGTTGCCCATCCGCAGTCAAACGGCCAAGTTGAGCGAGCAAACAGCCTCATTCTATCCGGCATCAAGCCCCGACTGGTCGAGCCTCTAGAGCGTTCGGCCGGCTGCTGGCTCGATGAGCTGCCGGCCGTCCTCTGGAGCTTGCGCACGACTCCGAACAAGTCAACCGGCTTCACGCCCTTCTTCCTTGTCTATGGTGCTGAAGTCGTCATCCCGACAGACATAGAGTTCGATTCCCCAATAGTCAGCATGTACACTAAGGCGGACGCCAAAGAAGCACGAGAAGACGGCGTCGACTTGCTAGAGGAGGGCCGGCTGTTGGCGCTCGGCCGGTCCACCATCTACCAGCAGAGTCTGTGCCGATACTACAACCACAAGGTGAAGCCAAGATCCTTCCAAGAGGGAGACCTTGTGCTCCGGCTGATCCATCGAACAGCCGGCCAACACAAGCTCTCGGCACCTTGGGAAGGCCCTTTCATCATCAGCAAGGTGCTGGGCAACGACTCCTACTATCTGATCGATGCCCAGAAGCCCAGAGAATGCAAAAGAGATGATTCAGGCAAGGAGATGGAGAGGCCATGGAACGCAAACCTCCTCCGAAGGTTTTACAGTTGAGAGCAGTATGTATCACACTAACTTTTGTATTATGTACGAAGACTCTGGGTTCACCGAGAAGAACTCGGGGACTACCCTCCTCTATCTATATGATAAAGTGTTATGCCTATGAGTATGTATTGTTTTATTATTTCCGCCTGGTACCAGGTTCGACCAGTCGGCCCGGAGGCTCGCCACCTTCTGCTATATGCCGCCTCCTGCAGCCGGACAAGTAGTGTGTTGGCGCCAAAAACTTCCCTTGTTAGAAGCCGCAGCTCGCAGAGCGACTGCATGGCGGGCAGGGGTTGCAAAACAGTGCCCACATGAAAAACGACTAAGGAAAAAAAACGCATATAGTTGAGGCCGGGACTGCGCCTGTTAGGCCGGCTGCCGAGCAGCCGGCCGGCCGGCTTCTAATTCTCTTGCCAACACTCCAAATGGCTAAGTACTTGGTCTCCCATCAAAGCTAAGTACTCGACCAGCCGCAGTCCACAGAGTGGCTGCTTGGCTGGCAAGAGGATAGCTAAGGGAGGGCGGCAAAGGAAAAAAGCAAGGGGTATAAAGCAAAGAGAAGTTAGAAGCTGGCAAAGCAAAGCATAAATTCCGATAAGATATTTACATAGATAAAGGCCTATCGGCCAGCATTCAGCAAAGTTTGAGGTACACCCCGAGGGTGGAATTGTGCAAAGCTAACCGAATTGTCTAGACTAGCAAGTAGGAAAAGAAAAAAAATCCTAAGGGGCAGCAGAAGGCTCCGGCTGGACGGTGGGGTCGGCAGTGCCGGTTGGTGCAGTAGAGGGCTCTGGTTGGACGTTGGAGTCGGTAGTGCCGGTGGGTGCAGCAGAAGGCTCCGGCTAGACGGCAGAGTCGGTGGTGTCCGTCGGCGGAACAGGCGGCTGATCGGTCTCCGCCTGGCTGCCTAAAGCAACGGTCGGCGCCTTGGAGCGCGGATCCTTGCTTGAGGCACGGTCAGGTTGAGGCTGACCGGCCGCTCCAGCCTCCGGTACATCATCTTCGTCCACCTCCTCCTCATCCTCCTCCTCCTCCCTTCGTCGCTGGAGTCAATCACTTCAGCTGAATCCTCGCTGTCCTCGGGGTTCAGCCCGAGCCACTCCAGCGGCGCTTTGGCACCCTCTTCGACCACCTCCGGGATGAATACGCTGGTGTCAGTATAGTCAGCAATCGCCACCGCCCTGCTGATAAGCTCGTCCTCCACCGCCACCAGCTCCTCCTGCGCCTCCAGCTGAAACATGGTCAACTGGGCTAGATCTAGCCCAGGGTACCACACCTTGACGAATTCCAGGGCTCGGTGCGCTCCTGCCCGGGTTGCAGAACCCTTCCAGGCCTCCAGGCGGTCGGCCGCCACCTCCAGCCAGTCGGCAGTCCGACTTGGGGTGCGAGGAGCCTGCACACCTGGCCAAAGGGCTGAGATCGCCTGGGCCCCGACGCGCTGAAGGTGGCGCAGTATCTGATGGACAGGCTGAAGACGGGCCTGGATGCTGAGGAGCTGCTCGTTGAGGGTCCGGGGGGCGTCAGCGGCAATCTGCACGCCTTCCGCCCTTTGCTCTTCGCGCCGGGCCTCGATGATCTGGTTCGCGGCAACGGAATGGCCCGGGAAGAAGTCTGCTTAGGCAGAAGGCAAGGAAAGCCGAAGTTAGAAACTAGCAATCGGCCTAGATAAGGGCCGGCAGCCCAAAGAAAGAAACAAAGAAGATAAAGTGTCGGAGTAATGGGCGACGGGTAGCCTCACCCAAGTCCCTGAACATATCAAAACTTCAGGCCAGCTTCGGCCCACAGTGCCCCGAGCTAAAGCTCCGCCCTCCGGGGGCCGGCTAGCCCAACGGCCAGCCCCTAGAGGATGGCCAACCACCTACATACGGCACCACGAGCAGCCGGCTCCAATCAGTCGGCCTCTGGAGAGGACGGCGTCAGGAAGGTGGCCACCCGGCGCCCTCAGATTTTGTTCCCCCATCAAGAGGACGAGATAAAGGGTGGCTACACTGAAGCCCCTCGCCCCCGAATCGCGGGACGGGCGTGGCCACAGTGCCCCGTACAGGCGGAGATCTCCGCACGATGCAACACTGTTGCCACTTTCCCCTGGCGTCACTTTGGGCATGCGGAGCCCTGTTCCCCACGACGCCCTGTCGGTATGGCCCGCCGGCTGCGGGCCCCCGGGCAGTGGCACCTCGGAAGACGGCGTATACCGAACCAGCCGGATCAGGGGAAGGCCGGCCTCCAGTAGGCGGCCGTCCCTTCCCTCGAAGCAAGTGCACCATTAACCTGATGAGACCAGGTGTGGCTACAGTGATCTCCCGCCAGGCAGCGGGACTGTAGCCACCCTGAGTTGACCAAGCCCTCGACATTAGTAACACGACTACATTGAGCAGCCACCAACCAGACCTGCCAGCAGCGGGAGCGGCCTGTCGGCTCCGTACCCGACCAGTCGGCGGGGCCCACCAGGCGGCGGGCCCCAGTAGTCGGCGGAGAAGACGGAGGCCGGAGACACTGACGGCCGGGCCCAGCACCCGGCCGGATTACCACTGTACCCCTGGGGGGTAGGCTTATATAAACCCCCCAGGGCACCCATGCAAAGGGTTCCCACTCTGATAGAACTAGCCAGATCCCTAGGGCTGGAGAGAGCTAGCCTTGCCTTCTCCTACCTCTAGCATACATCTCAAGGAGCATCTTTGTATCACTTGAGACTTAGTGATCATGTGGAGACCCCGCAGAGCAGGAGTACTGGTATTATCTCCAAGGAGAGCCCCCAACCTGGGTATAGTTCGCTGGCGTTCGTGTCTACGCCTCATCCCGCTTCCAGGCACCGGTGACATTCTGCTCGCTCCCACCATGATAAGCCATCCATTGGCATATGTCGCACCCAACCCCCGACATTTGGCGCCCACCATGGGGCGAGGTGCACCGCCTCTCGGAGACCTGCTCTAGACGGGAACCTTGTTCCCTCCTGGCGAGCGAAGCCAGCCCAGCACGCCTGATGGTGTCAGCTTTGACGCGCTGAACGGCGCGGAGATCGCCTGCGCGGCAAGCTGTCTCGCCGACCTTGTTGGCAAGATCCACCTCTCCGACGAGCCGGCCTCCGACGTGGGCACCGGCTGCCCCGAGAGCCGCCTCGTCAGCCTCCTCGACCAGCTCCATGTCACCAGCGAGCCTGCTGTGGACCTGGAGACTGTTGGCTCCACCGATCCGATGATCGTCGACTCCGACATGGCGTTGTTTGACGCGTTCCCCACCAACGTGGTGGTCTATGACGAGCCGCCTCCTCGCGAGCACAGTAGTGGGAGCACCGTCACGGAGGTGCTCGTCATCCACAGTGGCGAGCACTCAGACGGACGCGCTCGAGACCCACTCGACGCGGCTCTGCGAGACCTGTCGGCGCCCATCCTAGAGGGCGCAGATGCTGAGATGCTGGAGGCATGCCGCGTCCAGCTTCTCGAGAGCGCTGGCCGACTGGCCAGCATGCGACGCCTCTCGGACGCTTACCGGCGCGAGATGGGTCGGGCCGTTGGCGGCACGCCAGCTCTTGAGGGGCCTAGCCGCGTTGGCACGGTCCGGCAGCGTGGCGCGACCATCGCCAGCATGTTCGGGGCAGAACGCCCTGTCTACACCACGCCTGCTGAAAACATTCAGGCCGCCCAGGCGGTGATGAATGAGCTGGAAAAATATGACGGTGATGAGCACCACCACATGAAGGAGCGAGTCCAGCAGATCCTAGACGCGGCCGCCGCGCAGCACGAAGCCGGCTGCCGTGCTGAAGTGCCCGCCTAGCGGACCGACGAACCGCCCCCTCGCCAGGATCATGGGGCGACGTCCCGGACGCTGACTGGTGGCGCCCGCGAAAGAAGAGGCAACGAGCCGGCTGCCAGCCGCAGCCGGATAGCCTCTCCATCAAGCGAGACGAAGACGGCCGCCCTCGAGCGGTGGAGCAGCGAGGCTATCCGCCGCCACCTCCGCCTTGTGGTGCAAGGCACCCTACTCCGCTGCCTATCATGCACCCGACACTCGGCGACCGCCTTGGCCGCCGAGAGGGAGTCGGAGAGAACGACGCCCGCCATCGGATCGATCACCTCAACCGATCACTGGCGCTAGAAGAAGAAGACACACTGGGTCTGCCCTGTTTGGGCCCATGAATCCGAGATGAGCCATTCCCCAAAGGATTCACACTCCCGGGAGATACGGTCAAATACACCGGCTCCGTGAAGCCGCAGGACTGGCTGGTCGACTATTCCACGGCCGTCAACATAGCAAATGACAACAAGCCTGTTGCCGTGAAGTACGTCCCGCTCATGCTTCAAGGCACAGCCCGGACGTGGCTTAACAACCTGAAGCCCCGCAGCATAAATAGCTGGGTTGATTTCACCAAGGCCTTCATCCGCAACTTCACCAGCACGTACAAGCGGCCTCCCAAGCCCCGACAGCTCTCCTTGTGCATCCAAGGGCCCAGCGAATCGACTCGCGACTATCTCACGCGCTGGGCCGAGCTGCGCAACTCCTGCAAAGGTGTGCATGAGGTGCAGGCGATCGAGTACTTCACCGCTGGGTGCCGAGAGGGCACCCTCCTCAAGCATCGACTCCTCTACGATGAGCCTGCGACGCTCGACGAGCTGCTGATCATCGCCGACAAGCACGTCATGGCTGATTCCTCCATGAAGGCGGAGATCCTAGTTGATGCATCCGGCAAGGTGGCACCACAGACCCCTTGGACTCCGGCTGGTGAGACCAGTCGGCGACAGCATCCAAGCGACAACAAGCGGAAGGCCGCCCAGCCGGCTTCCACCAACCGACAGGTGGCGACAGTTGAGGACCAGCAGCCGGAAGGGCAGCAAATACCCAAGCATCAGAAGGGCGGCAAGCCCAATTGGTTGCCCGCCTTCTCTGACGAGCAGACCCTTGATGCACCCTGCAAGTTCCATAGTGGCGCGAATCCGTCCAACCACACAACTCAGAAGTGTCATTGGCTCACCAGGATTGCTAAGGGAGATGGCCTCCTACCTCCTCCGCCTGCCGGCCTGCCGCCTCCTCCGCCCCAGCAGCCGGCGGCCCGGCCAGTCGGTGTCATACAAGATGAGTATCCTGTGGAACACAAAGCCTATGTTGTGTTCACTAGCGTGGCCGACGACAGACGCAACAGACGGCAGCAACAGCAAGAGGTGCAGGCAGTGGCCTCAAATACTCCAGAGTTCATGCATTGGTCTGAGAAGCCTATCAGTTGGAGCCGGGCCGACCACCCGGAGGTGATGCCCTCCCCCGGCTCCTATGCCCTGGTCCTGGATGCTACCTTTGCGACGGAGAGACAGACAGCTCGTTTCTCCAGAGTCCTGATAGAAGGCAGAAGCAGCATCAATATCATGTACCGTGACACAGTGGATAAGTTAGGAATCAAGCAGAAGTAGCTCCTCCCCAGTCGGACTGTGTTCCATGGCATAGTCCCTAGCCTTTCCTGCTCACCGATCGGCAAGACCCAAATCGATGTTCTCTTCGGAGACAAGAATCATTTCTGCCGTGAGCCAGTTTGGTTTGAAGTGGTGGACCTTGAGAGCCACTACCATGCACTGCTTGGCCGACCTGCTCTGGCCAAGTTCATGGCGGTCCCCCACTATGCCTACCTCAAAATGAAGATGCTGAGTACCAAGGGGATCCTGACCATAGTCGGAGACTACAAGAAGTCGACCGCCTGCGCTGCTGATAGCAGTCGGCTGGCCGAGTCCCTCGTGATTGCAGCTGAGAAGCGGCTCCTTGACCGGGTGGTGGTGATGGCAGGCAAGAAGCCGGAAATATCACCCATCCCCAAGGAGTCGGAGGTTGAGGGCTCGTTCAAGCCGGCAAAGGAAACAAAGAAGATACCCTTGGACCCGGAGCAAATAGGAAACTTTTGAGAACCTGCGCCGATTCTAGATCAAGCTCAACCCGGAGAAATACGTCGTTGGAGTACCAGCCGGCCAGCTTCTCGGCTTCCTGGCCTCAGAGCGCGGCATAGAGTGCAACCCTGTGAAGATCAAGGCCATTGAGAAGATGGAGGTGCCCACCCGACTGCTGGACGTGTAGAATTTCACTGGCTGCCTGGCATCAATTAGCCATTTCATCAGTCGGCTGGGCGAGAAGGCTCTTCCCTTGTACCAGCTCATGAAGAAGACCACTTTTTTCGAGTGGAACGACAAGGCAGATGAAGTATTTATCCAACTCAAAAAGATGTTGGCAACCCCGCCTATCCTGGCGGCTCCTACTGAGAAGGAGCCCATGCTCCTCTACATCGCAGCCACCAGTCAGGTTGTCAGCATAGTCATGGTGGTAGAATGCAAGGAGGAGGGAAGAGCATTGCCGGTCCAGAGACCGGTGTATTACTTGAGCGAAGTATTGTCCGCCTCCAAGCAAAACTACCCACATTATCAGAAGATGTGCTATGGCGTGCACTTTGCCGCCAAGAAGCTGAAGCCTTACTTTCAAGAGCACCCAATAACCGTCGTTTGCACGGCTCCGCTTGCCGAGATCATTGGAAGCTGGGATGCTTCTGGCTGAGTGGCCAAGTGGGTTATAGATCTAGCCCCCTACACCATCTACTACCAGCTCGCACCGCCATCAAGTCACAAGTGCTGGCCGACTTCCTCGTCGACTGGGCCGAGACCCAGTACCTGCCGCCAGCGCCAGACTCCACCCATTGGCGGATGCATTTTAATGGTTCAAAAATGTGCACCGGTCTGGGAGCCGGCGTCGTCCTCACCTCTCCCAAAGGCGACAAGCTCAGATACATGTTGCAAGTCCATTTCGCCGCCTCCAACAACGTAGCCGAGTACGAGGCACTCATACACGGGCTCCGGCTTGCCAAGGAACTCGGCATTTGCCGGATCCTGTGCTATGGTGACTCTGACTTGGTGGTCCAGCAGTCATCAGGCGACTGGGACGCCAAGGACGCGAACATGGCAAGCTACCGCTTCCTCGTGCAGCAACTCAGTGGATACTTTGACGGGTGCGAGTTCCTCCATGTGCCAAGAAACGACAACGAGCAAGCAGATGACTTGGCACGGATTGGCTCCACCCGACAAGAAATACCAGTCGGCGTCGCCCTACACCTCCTTCTCAAGCCGTCCATCAAGCCGTCCCCAGAATCAGATTCCATATTCGTGCCAGCCCCTCCCGAAGCAGTCGGATCTGACTTGAGGGTCCCAGAAGCCGACACGGGGAATTCAGCAGGCGGCCCAGGGACTGCTGCAGCCGCACCCGGCTTGGGGATTCCAGAGCCCGACCCGGGGATTGCAGCAGTTGGCCGGGGGACTCCTTCATCTCAGCAGGCGGAAGCAGTTGCCAACCCGCCGCCTCCCAGCCCAACTGCCCTCATACGAGTTGCAGTTGTGGCAGTCAAAGAAATAGCAGCACCATCCTGGGCTCAGCCAATCTTCAAGATTCTGGTGAACAAAGAGCTACCGACTGATGAGATCTCGGCCCGACAAGTGCAACAGCGAGCAGCAGCTTACACCATAGTCAACAGAGAGTTGGTATGATGAAGTGCCACTGGCGTGTACCAGTGCTGCATGGAGTCGGTGAAAGGCCAAGCAATCCTTAGAGATATTCACCAAGGCAAATGTGGTCACCACGCGGCCTCAAGATCACTTGTCGCCAAGGCTTTCCGCCATGGATTCTTTTGGCCGACTGCTCTAGAAGAAGCCAAAGAACTAGTTCAGAAGTGTCAAGGGTGCCAGAAGTTCCGCTCCAAGCCACATTTGCCGGCTTCTGCACTCAAGACCATTCCCATAGCTTGGCCCTTCGTTGTTTGGGGGCTGGATATGGTGGGGCCATTCAAGACGGCTCGTGGCGGCATGACTCATTTGCTTGTCGTTGTAGACAAGTTCACTAAGTGGATAGAAGCAAAACCAATCAAGAAGCTAAATGGGCCGACTGCCGTGACCTTCATCGCCGACATCACCACGCGGTATGACATACCACATAGCATCATCACCGACAATGGCACCAACCATGCCAAAGAAGCCTTGGCTCGTTTCTGCGCAACACAGGGCATCCGACTGGACTTAGCATTCGTTTCCCACCCGCAGTTAAACGACCAAGTTGAGCATGCAAACGGCCTCATTCTGTTCGACATCAAGCCCGGACTGGTCGAGCCACTGGAGCGCTCGGCTGGCTGCTGGCTCGACGAGCTGTCGGCCGTCCTCTGGAGCTTGCGCACGACTTCGAACAAATCAACCGGCTTCACGCCTTTCTTCCTCGTCTATGGTGCCGAAGCTGTCATCCCGACGGACATATACTCCCCAAGAGTCACCATGTACACCGAGGCGGATGCAAAGGAGGCACGAGAAGACGATGTCGACTTGCTGGAGGAGGGCCGGCTGTTGGCACTCAGCCGGTCTGCCATCTACCAGCAGAGTCTGCGCCGATACTACAACCGCAAGGTGAAGCCAAGATCCTTCCAAGAGGGAGACCTTGTGCTCCGGCTGATCCAGTGAACAGCCGGCCAGCACAACCTCTCGGCGCCTTGGGAAGGCCCGTTCATCATCAGCAAGGTGCTGGGTAACGACTCCTACTATCTAATTGACGCTCAGAATCCTAGAGCATGCAAAAGAGATGATTCAGGCAAGGAGACGGAGAGGCCATGGAATGCAAACCTCCTCCGGAAATTTTATAGTTGAAAGCAGTATGTATCACGCTACCTTTTGTATTATGTAAAAAGACTCCGGGTTCCCCGAGAAGAGCTCGGGGACTACCCTCCTTTTATCTACATGATAAGTGTTATGCCTGCGAGGGTGCATTATTTTATTATTTCCGCGTGGCACTGGGTTCGACCAGTCGACCTCGAGGTTTGCCGCTTTCTACTGTATGCCGCCTCCTGCAGCCGGACAAGTAATATGTTGGCACCTAAAACTTCCTCTGTCAGAAGCCGCAGCTCGTGGAGCGACTGAATGGCGGGCAGAGGTTGCAAAATAGTGCCCATATGAAAAATAGCTAAGGAAAAAGCGCATATAGTTAAGGCCGGCATAGCACCTGGTCGGCCGGCTGCCGAGCAGCCGGCCAGCCGGCTTCTGTTTCACTTGCCAAATCTCCGAACTACTAAGTACTTGCCCTCCCGCAAAGGTTAAGTACTCAAACTAGTTGCAGTCCGCAGAGCGGCTGCTTGGCTGGCAAGGGGGTAACTAAGGGAGGGCGGCAAAGGAAAAAAGCAAGGGGTATAAAGCAAGAAAAGATAGAAGTCGGCAAAGCAAAGCATAAACTGCGATAAATATTTACATAAGATAAAGGCCTATCGGCCAGCGTGCAGCAGAGTTTGATATACACCCTGAGGGTGGAATTGCGCAAAGCTAACAAAATTGTCTAGACTAGCAAACAGGAAAAGAAAATAGCCTAAGGAGCGGTAGAAGACTCCGGCTGGGCGTTAGGGTTGGCTGTGCTGGTTGGCGCAGCAAAGGACTCCGGCTAAGCGTTAGGGTTGGCAGTACCGGTTGGCGCGGCGGAGGGCTCCGGCTGAACGCTGGAGTTGGCCGTGCCGCCTGATGTGGCAGGCGGGTCTGGCTGAGCGGTAGAGTCGGCAGTAGCAGTGGGGACGGTGGAGGGCTGGACAGCAGAGTCGGTGGCGCCCCTCGGAGGAACGGGAGGCTGGTCGATCCCCGCCTGGCCACCTCCAACAGCAGTCAGCGCTTTGGAGCGCGGATCGTTGCTTGAGGCCCGGTCAGGTTGGGGCTGACCATCCGCCCCAACCTCTGGCATGTCGTCTTCGCTCTCTTACTCCTCCTCCTCCTCCTCCTCCCCCTCCTCCCCTTCATCACTGGAGTAGACGACTTCGGCCAAGTCCTCGCTGTCCTCCGGGTTCAGCCTGAGCCACTCCTGCGGCGCTTCGGCGCCTTCCTCGACTACCTCCGGGACAAAGACGTTGGTGTCGGTGAAGTCGGTGATTGCCGCCGCCCTGTTGATAAGCTTGGTTTCCACCACCACCAGCTCCTCCTGCGCCTCCAGTCGGAACATGGTTAACTGGGCTAGATCTAGCCTAGGATACCATGCCTTGACGAATTCCAGGGCCCGGCGCGCTCCTGCCCGGGCCACAGAGCCCTTCCAGGCTTCCAGGCGGCCGACTGCCACCTCCAACTAGTCGGCAGTCCGACTTGGGGTGCGTGGAGCCGGCAAGCCTAGCCAGAGGGCGGAGATCTCCTGGGCCCCGACGCGCTGAAGACGGCGCAACATTTTATGGGCGGGCCAAAGACGGGCCTGAATGCTGAGGATCTGCTCGCTTAGAGTCTGGGAGGCGTCAGCGGCGATCTGCGCGCCTTCCGCCCTCCGCTACTCACGCTGGGCCTCGATGATCTAGTTCGCAGCGACGGAGTGGCCCGGGAAGAAGTCTGCTTGGACAGAAGGAAAGAAAAGCCAAAGTCATAAACGAGGAGTCGGCCTGGATAAGGGCCGGTAGCTCAAAACAAGAAACAAAGAAAATAAAGCTCACCATCGACCAAGTCTTCGATGCTGCTGAAGCAGGCCGTCATCTGAGCCTCCTTGTCGGACCAGGCGGAGCACTTGACCTCAAACTCGGTGAGGAGGTCAGTCTCTTTCGCCTTCGCCTCCCGCTGGGCCGTCTTGAGGGCCTCCGCCTGCTCGGCGAGTTGAGTGACCAGCCGGTCTCACTCTTCGGCCAGCTTGCTGCACTTCACCTCCTTGCCGCGCATGGCGGTGTTGGCTTCGCCCAGTTGCTACTGCAAGGCGGCGTTGGCCTCTGAAAAAAGGAAAAGAAGAAAGAGCATCAGTCAAATAACCAAGAGGGATGCAGTTGCCGGGGATATCCGACCCGACTGCTCAGCAGTCGGCCCGAATCTCGGGGACTACAGCCCGCGGGTGCGCCAACGCGCCCCCGCAGAGAAGAAGCAGCTAGCAAAGATAAAGCCACTGGGAAGATTCAGCCCGACTGCTCAGCAGTCAGCCCGAACCTCAGGGACTACAGCCCGCGGGTGCGCTGCGCGCCCCCGCAAAGGAAAGAAATCAAAGCTTACTCCAGCTCTCGAACAGATGGGCGGTCTGCATCTCCAGCTCCCGGACTGTGGCGTTGTAGGCAACTGCGTGATGATTGTGGTAGTCCTATAGAAGGGATACCAGATGAAGTCAGCATTTAACACTTGCTAGTTAAAGTTCTGGACCGCCTACTCAGAAGCCGGCCCGAAACTTGCACGCCCCCACGAAGGAAGCAAGAAGATCAACCAATGAAGAGAAGCAAAGAAAACTTACGCGGATGGTAGCCCGTGAGTCTAGGAAAGCCTCGTTGCAGCGCTTGAGGGCTTCGGCTTTGGCCCGGAGTTTGTCTTGGACATCGAGGGACGCCTGGTTCAGGGCGCCCGTCCCGCCCCCGCGTATCCAGCTCACAGGCGCAGCGCTGGTTGCCTCGGTGTTGGGGACCGACGAGCTCATGGCACCGGCCTCCAACAGCCCCGGTGCTGAGGCCGCGTTCTCAAGACGGCGGCGTGCGGGTGTGCGGACCTGAGGAGTTAGGTCCGTCACCACCATGTTCCCGGCTGGTGGCACCGGCGACCCGGCTGGCTGCTCGACCTGCTTTCCGCTGGTCGGCGACGGTGATGGCACGATGATGTCCGGCATCGCCACATCGCTGCCCTCCCTCTCCATGACCAGCTGCTCATCACTGGCTCCCCCAGTCGTCGACTCAAACTCTGGCAGAGGTGGCGCGGAGTTCAGAGGCATCACAAGCATCGGCTCCTGACGGCGTGCGGGCGTCCGCGAGCCGCACCCTCTCCGCGGCTTCGGCCTCCGCCTGCGCCAGCTTCCTCGCCGCAGATGCTTCGGCCTTGTCCGCCTCCGCCTTCGCCAGATGGTCGGCCTCTTCCTCACGCGCCTCCCGTCCATTCCGCTCCCCCGCCTCCCGGAGGTCGGCGGCCGGGTCGATCCTCCGGCTGGTGGAGGAGGTCGCCGCTGACCTGATGACCGAGGCGGTGCCCCACTTCTCGAGGGTGAGCAGGGCCCTAGGATTTGAAGACACGACAAAAAAGCCCTTTAGGCCGGATCGACGAAGACGTGGAAGCATGAGAGGGATACTTACACTAACACCATAACCGACATCTTCGGCTGCCTTTGGTACTTGGCCACCTTGGCCACGGCTTCTTTCCACCTGGTCGCCGCGGCCAGGTTATTGGGTTTCTTCGGCACACTGCCAAACAGGGCAGCGCCTTGCTTCCGCTTGCGTTTGCCGCCACGGGCGGGCGGTCCAGTAGAGGGGCCGGCGTCGGTGTTGGTTGTGCTCCGGGCGGGGCGCGGCTCGTCTTCGTCATCGTCATCATCAGGCCAGGTCTCCACGCTGCCGCCCTCCTCGGAGCCGCCTGCTCCGTCGATGCCGCCTGCCGCGTCATCCGCCAGGGCGGCCGCCCCCAAGTCGGGGTCATCCACGTCACTCACTGCCCTGTATGGCAGGTAGTCACCACCCGGCCCCACGATGGCGGTCGTCGCCTCGGACATATAAATCTGCGCTCTAGAAGGGAGTCGTATCACGATAAGAGCAAGACTGAAAGACAGAGCTAAAGGAAGAAATCAAGGGACTTACGGCAGGTGACGGGTCGACGCGGGAATACGACCGCTTCCCGTACCGCCAGTCTCCCTCCGACACCTTGAGGTCGGAGATCTCGTTCACCATCTGCGCGACCTCAGCAGTCGGCATCTCCTTCGTGCACAACCGGCACGGGTCACGGTGCCCGCCCATCCGGAAGATGGGATGAGGGCGGCCCTGGAGCGGGAGGACCCGGCGCTCAAAGAAGGCGATGAGGAGGTCGGAGGCCACGAGGCCCTCCGACTCCTGAAGCACCCGAAGTCGGCCGATGGCGGCCGCCGCGTCCGCTGACACCGGCTTCGACTTGTACCCGCAGTTGGGCCGAAGCCCGGTAGGGGGGCCGGCCTCGTAGGCCGGCAGGTTGATGAAGTTGACAGCCGGATCGATGTTCTCAACAAAGAAGTAAGACTGTTGCCACAGTTTTACCGACTGTGACAACTTGATGATGGGGAAGGCATTCCTTTTCTCTGGCCGGTGCACGGCGACGAAGCCACCGCATCCGGCCGCCGTGTCCTTGGCGGAGGTGCCAAGCTTCCCGTAGAAGAATGCTCCCCACAGCTCGAGCGTGGGGAGGATGCCGATGTAGCCCTCGCACGCCGTGACGAAGGCGGAGAGCAGGGTCATGGTGTTGGGCGTCAAGTGATGCGGTTGGAGATGGCTGAAGTCGAGAAATAAGCGGAGGAAGACGCTCATCGGAAGGCCGAAGCCGTGGAGGAAGTGCGAGCGGAAGACGACCCGCTCGTTCCCCTCGGCGCCGGCAAAATCTCTGCCTCCGGCGGCACCCGTGCCTTCACGAATGCCGCATTGGGCATCCGGCGTGTGTCTCGGAGGAAGGTGATGTGGTCTTCGATGACCATCGAGCCGCCCCAGTCGCCGCCCTTCTCACGTGCCATAGCTTCTGGCAGGACTACGAGAGGAGCATGGGCGCGGCGGCGGCAAACGGCGGCAGCACCACAGCAATCGCAGGGCAGTGACAGCGACAATGGCGGGAACAGCGAGAGGAGGAAGCAAGTGTGGGAGGGGGGGCGCGTGCCCCGCCGCACCCCTCCCTCCCCCTACTTATAGCCCTCGGGCTATGATGCCGAGGGGATGGGGCGCGGGTCGTGGGATTAACTGCACCCACTGTAAGTGCATCTAGTGCCCCTTAGTGATTTTGGTGTATTGAAGACTTATAGATTAAGGGACTGATGCGTTTGTGAGTGTACACAGGTCTATAAGTCTATGAGGAGTTTGATACTTATAGAGAAAGTCGACCCTAAAATGAAGTTATTCAACTGAAGACTTTGGATTTCTGAAGACTTACTGAAGACTTTGAAAGTGAAGAAATTGGTGTGACCTTGAAGACTAGGCAATCATTCGAGGAACATGAAGCGTGAAGACTTTTGTTTTCGTAGTTTCATTTTCTCTTTCTTGAGTCATAGGAAACACCGTACTATTAAAGGGGGTCGAGGAAATACTAAGGAAAAATTTCTATGTGATGCTCAACTCAAAATCCTACACCTACCAATCCCTTCGAGTGAAGCCATTGGAAATCTCGCATAGTTCAGTCATATTCTTCAGTGACAGAGACGAAGTTCTTCTGGTCTCTGAGGAATTTGTTCTCACTGAAGAGTTAGGAATTCGCCAGTGCGGATTGCCTATGAAGTGAGGAACATGATAGCCCTAAGGAATTCGAACCTCAAATATTCCGACCGTTGTTGTGCTATGCCTAGCTGTCCCAAAATATCTACCCACCTAACGGTCATATCAGACAAGGGCATTTATGTCTTATCATGTCGGGCTGCTCCCCGGCTATAAATAGCCGCCCACCTACAACCACTAGTTGGTTGGCTGCTCCGAGAGAAACTGACACTTGTCATTTGAGAGAAAGCCATCCTCCGAGGACTTTGAGTGAAAATCATCAAGTTAGGAAATCCCAAACCCAAACCTACAAAACCCCAAAGTGATTGAGCATCACTGAAGAGATTGATCCTGCGTGGATCTGATGCTTGTTTCCTTTGAAGACTATGCTTCTTCCAGACAGTTAGGCGTCAAGGTCTAGAGCATCCAAGAGGAATTGTGGATCGCTGAGTGACCGAGTTTGTGAAGGTTCAGAAGTCACCTGAAGACTTACCACGAGTGATTGGGCGAGGTCTGTGTGACCTTAGCTCAAGGAGAATAAGGTGAGGACTATGTGTCTGGGACTGTGTGTCCTCGAGTTTAAATACTCATCCGCTCCAACCAGATGTACAACTGAGACAACAGTTGGAACTGATCTACCAAATCATTGTCTTCACCGAGCTAACTGGTTCTATCTCCTCAACTCTTTCATTTCCTCATGTATGTTGTTGTGTGCCTGTTCATATCTATTTGAAGACATTGACTGAAGACTTTATCAATTTCCTCAGTTCCATTTCTTCAGTTTGTCTGTCTTCTTCCTTGTGTTATCCTGTGTTTACGCTTTCTGTACTCTGTGCTTGTCTTCATTTCATCATGATGACTATGTTGTGTTCTGTTATGTTCCCTTCTGAGTACTTATTCCGCTGCAAGTAGTTCTTCATTTAGGAATTTCCTCACCAGCTAATTCCTCAGTGAAGAATTCATAAAAATCACCTATTCACCCCCCTCTAGTCGATATAACACACTTTCAATTGGTATCAGAGCAAGGTACTCCCTTGTTCTATGTGATTTTGGTTTAACCACCTGGAGTTCTAGTTATGTCGACCGCAGGTATGATCAAGGTCTCTGTTCGGTGTCCTACCTTCGATAGCACGTACTACCCCTACTGGAAGAATAAGATGCGAATGCATCTTGAGGCAATTGACAACGATCTCTGGTATGTTGTGGAAAATGGTGTTCCCTCAGTCACACCTTCCCTCAATGCTGCTGATGTGAAGAGATTCAAGAAACTCGATTCTCAAGCGAAGAATATCATATGTGGCCATCTGAGTAAAGGGCAGTATGGTAGAGTGAGTGCTTTGGAAACTGCTAAGCTTATCTGGGATAGGCTTTCCAAAGTAAACGAAGGAGTCTCAACTCAACGTGACTCTCGTGTTGACGTTCTTCACAATCTCTTCAACTGCTTCAAGAGACTCGATAATGAAAATGTTCAGCAAACCTTCGATCGCCTCACTGATATCTCAAATGAGCTTCAAGCGCTTGGCGCCACTGACATCACCGACAATGTGGTGGTGAAGAAATTGCTGAGATCACTCGATTCTTCATTTGACACTCTGGCACTGATGATTCAAGAGCGTGCTGATTACAAGTCACTTGATCCCGCTGATATCCTCGAGAGGCTAATCATTCATGAGTTCCACCTGCTGAGAAGAGAGATCTCTATGGTTCTAGCTATGGCAAACCACGTGCTCTGAAGGCCAAGGCAGTCTCTGAGTCTGAGGAAGAAGACTCTACCAGCAGCCTTGGTGATCCTGAAGAACTGAGCCAGGAACTAGCACTGCTCGTGAAGAAATTTCAGAAGTTCTCAAGATGTGGTCGCTTTGGAAAATCCTCAAGGAGCAATGATTCCTCATCTAGTGACTACAAGAAAAGGTTGTGCCACAAATGCAAGAAACCTGGTCATTGCATTCAAGATTGTCCTCAGTGGGACAAGGAATTAAAGAAGAAGAAATACAAGGATTACAGTTCTGATGATGCCAAGAAGAAGAAGAAATCTTCAAAGTCTTCATCATCAAAATCCTCGAAGTCTTCATCTCACAAGAAGAGCAGCTCCAAGAAGGCTCGGGCATTCATTGGCAAGGAAATGTATTCTGAGGCTGAATCTGAGGATCATGAGGAAGAGGAGGCATCCGAGGAGTCTGAGTCTGGTGTGGAAAGTCTAGCTCTTGCTACCGCATTTGTCAGCAAGTCTATCTTCAATTATGAAGAAAATGGCAACACCAACAATGCTTATGAAGGCAATGATGACTACGCTCCCAGCTTCATGGAAAAGGGTGCCAATGATGATCAACCCAAAGCAAATGAGTGGGTCCTCGATAGTGGATGAACAAATCACATGATGGGTGACAAGAATCTATTGATGGATGCTCCTTTATCACTGTCACATCTGAAGCATATCATCTTCGCTGACAAAGGCAAAAGTCAGGTATTGGGTCTAGGTAAGGTTGCGATCTCAAAGGATCGTCACATGGACAAAGTCATGCTTGTCGAGTCCTTAGGATACAACCTCATGTCTATCTTAATGCTTTGTGATCTCGATATGGTTGTTGTCTTTGGAAGATATCGTTGTGTTGTGATCATGGAAGCTGACCATTCCAAAGTCTTTGAAGGCTTTAGGAGAGGAGATCTATATATTGTTGATTTCTCTACAGGACTACAACCAGCCATGTGCTTACTTGCAAAAGTTTCAGAAGGCTGGCTATGGCATCGAAGACTTGGTCATGCTGGCATGAGGAATCTGCACACGCTTGCGAAGAAGAAGCATGTCATTGGCATTGAGAATGTCAAATTCCTCAAGGATCACTTATGCAGAGCTTGTGAAGCTGGAAAGATAACAAAGGCCAAGCATCCAGCAAAGACTGTCATGACTACCACTTGACCATTTGAATTGCTTCACATGGATCTCTTTGGTCCTAACCACTATTCTGCAATTCTGAATGATGCATCTCAGTATGGATTTGTTATTGTTGATGATTATTCTCGTTACACACGGGTGCACATTGTCACTTACAAACATGAAGTGTAGGAAGTCTTCAAACGATTTTCCTCAAGGGATTCAACCAACTTTGGTGTGAAGATCAAGCACATCAGAACTGACAATGGGACCGAGTTCAAGAATTCCGGTCTAGATGGCTATCTTGATGAACTTGGTATTACTCATGAGTTATCTGCTTCTTATACTCCTCAGCATAATGGTGTCGTGGAGCGCAAGAACAGAACCCTCGCTGAAATGGCTCGCACTATGCTTGATGAATACAAGACGCCTCGTCGCTTCTGGATTGAGGCAATTGATACTATGTGCCAGGTCATCAATAGGGTATATCTTCACAAATTCTTCAAGAAAACTGCATATGAACTCCTCACTGACAAAAAGCCCAATGTGAGTTATTTCAAAGTCTTCGGTGCTAAATGTTGGAGTAGATATCCTCATCACACTACCAAATTCTCAACGAGAGGACATAAAGGTTTTATGCTTGGTTATGGAAAGGACTCGCACACCTACAGAGTCTTCAACAGCGTTCTTCACAAAGTTGTTGAAACTATAGATGTGCAGTTCGATGAAACTAATGGTTCGCAAAGAGAGCACCTACCTTCTGTGATAGATGAACCAGCACCTGAGGATTCTGTCAAGTTCAAGGCTACTGAGGATATCATTCCTACCGAAGAATCTGCTGAAGAATTCATTCCAGATCGTGATGATCACCGGGCTGGCGCACCTGAAGAAAATGGTGCTAAAGAAAATGCTCCTGAAGGGAATGTCGATTAAATTCCTCGAAGACAACCCACTCATCCTCGCATTGCTAACGAAGTGCAAATTGAGAAGATCATTGATGACATTGAAGCACCAGGTCCTCTCACTCGCTCAAAATCTTCACATTTATCTAACTTTTGTGGGCACTTTGCTTTTGACTCTCTCTCAGAGCCCACTAAGGTAGATGAAGCATTTCTGGAGCCTCAGTGGATTCAGGCTATGCAAGAATAATTGCATCAATTCGAGCTCAACAACGTCTGGGAACTGGTCAAACGTCCAGATCCTCGCAAGCACAACGTCATTGGCACAAATTGGATCTACCGCCACAAGCGAGATGAAAATGGCCTTGTGGTGAGGAATAAGGCACGACTTGTAGCTCAAGGCTACACACAGGTTGAAGGAATTGATTTCGATGAAACTTTTGCACCTGTTGCTAGACTTGAGGCTATTCGCATATTACTTGCTTACGCTAACCATCATAATATCACCTTATATCAAATGGATGTGAAAAGTGCATTCCTCAATGGTAAGCTTGAGGAAAAAGTATATGTTGCTCAACCCCCAGGTTTTGAAGATCCAAAGAATCCCGACAAAGTCTTCAGACTCAACAAGGCCCTGTATGGCCTCAAGCAAGCCCCTCCGGCGTGGTATGATACTTTGAGGGAATTCTTCATGAAGAAAGGCTTCAAACCCGATTCACTCGACCCAACTCTTTTCACTAAATCTTATGATGATGAATTGTTTGTGTGCCAAATATATGTTGACGATATCATTTTTGGCTGTACTGACCAATGTTATAGTGATGAATTTGCCTATATGATGAGTGAAGAATATCAAATGTCTATGATGGGAGAATTGAAATTCTTTTAAGGTCTTCAAATTCGTCAACAGCGCAATGGCATATTCATATCTCAGGAGAAATACCTCAAAGATGTATTGAGGAAATTCAGCATGCAAGACTGCAAAGGGGTCAAAATTCCAATGCCCACAAATGGCCATCTATGCACTGATGAAAATGGTCAAGACTTCGATCAAAAGGTATACCGCTCCATGATTGGCTCTTTATTGTACCTATGTGCATCTAGGCCAGATATTATGCTTAGTGTTTCCATGTGTGCCCGATTTCAAGCTACACCGAAGGAATCACACCATAAGGCTGTGAAGCATATTCTTCAATATCTAGCTCACACACCAACACTTGGATTATGGTATCCCAAGGGCTCTTCATTTGATCTCATTGGATATTCAGACTCTGACTATGCTGGCGATCGCGTGGACCGCAAGTCAACATCAGGCACATGTCATTTCCTCGGACAATCTTTGGTCTATTGGTCCTCAAAGAAACAGAACTGTGTATCTCTCTCCACTGCAGAAGCTGAGTACATTGCTGCTGGATTGTGTGTGCTCAATTACTATGGATGAAGAAAACTCTCAAGGACTATGGCGTCAACATGAAGAATGTGCCTCTCTACTGCGACAATGAGAGCGCTATCAAGATTTCTCGCAACCCAGTTCAGCACTCAAAGACAAAGCACATCCAGATTCGTCATCATTTTCTTCGTGATCATGTGTTGAAGGGCGATATCTCCATCTGACATGCAAGCACTGAAGATCAGCTGGCCGATATCTTCACTAAGCCCTTGGATGAGAAGAGATTTAGCAAGTTGTGGTGTGAGCTAAATATCCTAGAGTCTTCGAATGTTCTCTGAAATGGACACTGATCCTAACACTTATGCTGACTTGATGACTTAGATGTGCAACACACGAAGTAACGTTTTTCTTCAATCAATGAAGACTAACCCTCTAAGTGTGAAGAAATTAACGAAGAAATTGACTCTCAGAGCCCTACGGCAATTGTACGCGTTGTCTGAAGCCAACTTTCTTATACGGTATTCACTTATTGCTAATTCTTCAAGTTGACTTTTTCCGCTAAGTGAATGTGATCGGACCCTTCCCCCTCTATGCTAAACTCAATCTAATCTTTTCACAAATTCTTCATGTGCGTTCTGATTTGAAACTCGTTCAAAATCTTCACTGTGTCCTTGACAGCTGAAGAAATTGCGAACGGAAACTTAAAAAAAAGATCTTATCTGAATTTTCGGCTTTGCCGCTCAGACCGTTCCGCATTCCATGATAAAATACTTATCTATTCACCCATGATCCTACAAGATCGTCACCTCACAATACGTGGGTGACACATGTCACATGAATGAGAAGGGCCGAGGGCACGTTCATCCAAAATCTTCGGGCGCACAGTTTTTCACTGCCGCTATAAATACCCCTGCCTCTTCCTCACTTCACTTTTACTCCGCTCAACCTCTCTCCCGCTCGAACTTCCCAAATCGTAGCACCGCCTCTACTTCATTGTCGCCGGTGAGGAAGAGCTTCACTGCCTCGACCTCGTCGCCGTCGTACTCGTGCCGGTTGCGGATTTCTTCACTCTGCCGCCACCGTAGTTGTCTTCCTCTGCCGACTTAGGGCGTGGAAGATCTGAAGGGACGAACTTCACCTCAACACTTCCCAGTTCGTCGTGTTCTTCACTTCGGGTAATTAAAAGTTACTTTTATTGCCCGCTTTGATTCATGTGTTTTCTTAAAAATATTCGAAGGTGTTTATTCTTCAAATCTTCAAACACTAAACACCTCACATGTTATATGTTCTTGATTCGTTTCTCTAAGCAATGATTTTCTTCAAGATTCCTCAATTGTGTGGATTTTCAAATCTGTACAACTCTGGAACCTAAGATAAAGAACGCTTAGTGAAATTCTTCAAGACTCATCGGTCAAATTCCTCAAACCTATTCTTTTTTTGAAAATCTTCTGAGAACGCATATGACCTCTCCAAATTCCTCGCAACTATAATCTGTTCACAGGTACACATGTCCGCTGCTGAATCACTAGGTTCTCATCAACTTAACTCATTTGCAGCGTTCCTCGAAGAAACGTTGCATACCTCTTCAGAAACTTCAGTTGTTCATCCTCAGCTGAAGAAAATGGCTGACGGTAAGAAACCACAGAAGGGAGGAAAGAGGCCTTAGGTTAATACTGCGTTTCAAATCCCTGAGGACATTTATGCTGGATACTGCACTCCTGATGAGGCCAAGTTTGGCAAGGAGGACAAGAATCAGCGCAAGGTGCGCATACAACGGATTGAGAGGAGATGGGCATGAGAATGGAGGGAGTACAGATATGTCACTCCCAAGTATATGAAGAAATTCGCACTCAACCCTCCATGCTCAAGACCTCCATTGAGAACTGGCCAACTGGCGGGTCCCACCAGCCTCAAGCGCGGTGAGGACTATGCTGATGAATGGGCAAGGCACCAGGCCAAACTGACCAAGCAAGCAAAAGAAGTAGTGAGGAAATTCAATGAAGATTCTGCTGCTGCTGCTCACGCTGCTGAGGCCTCTGGTAGTAAGCCCAGGAAGGTTATGCCAAAGAAGCCTGCCCACAAGTCCAGTGCTTCTCCTTCAATGCCCTCACGGCCAAGCTCCTCAGAAATGCCCTCAAGGCCAGTATCTTCAAAGCCCTCATGGCAAATTCCTCAGTCTGCTCCTCCTCCTCCTCCAAAGTCCTCAGTTCCTCCGACGAAGTCTTCAGCTGCTCCGACCAAATCTTCATCACCTGTGCATCTTGCCACGTGCCAAAGAACAAATGGCATCTCTATTGCCTCAGGAGCATCTCTATTGCCTCAGGAGCATCTGCTAGCTCCACTGCTGCACCAAGTTCCTCAGCCGGTCCATCTCTGCTGAAGAAAAAATCCACTGCGGGACGAGGCCTTCGCCCAAGTCCTCACAAGAAGCAGGTTTCCTTCCAAATCCCCTCTAATGACGATGAGGCTGATGATGAAGAACTTGCTGAAATCATCAGGGACAGGCAAGACAAGGCCGCTAGAGCCAATGGCAACAATGTGCCACTAATTCTAGATCCCAAGTTGATCCTTGATTTCATTGACTTATGGCACAAGGACCCCACTACACCTTTGCCGGAGATGAACCTCACTCCTGGTCAAAGTCTTGTTCTGACTCACTTCATTGAGGAAGACAAGTGGAAATATGAAGAAGGACGAAGGCTGAAGAAAGCGCAGTACAAGAAACAGAGCTACCTCAAGGACAATGTTCTCACGGTTACTCCTGAACAACTCATTGCTGTACAAGCTGAAATCAAGCAATTGAGTGATGATTTCAATCGGTACTATGCTGATTGGAAGGGCGCCAAGGTGCGTTTCGTCAATATGACGAAGAAATTCACTTCAAGTGCTGCTCCACCTGTGCACGTTGAAGTTACTCAGGCTGAGGCATCTGCTCAGCCTACTGAAGAACTTGCCAGCACCGTTGATGACAATTCAGGCTGCTGAAGAAAATTAGAGTGCCAGGGCTGATGACTCCATTCCAGCCAATGAAGATATTGCCAGGGCATCCAGTAGTGATGTGCCTGAGGAAAGTGAACAAATCAGGACAACTGCATCAGTTGTGCCTGAGGTAAATGAACCAAAGTCCTCTGCACCTCCTGCGCCTACACCAACTCCAAGCCTTCCATCTGCATCAGATGCGAAGAAGACCAAGGCTGAAGAACGTGCAGCTGTGAAGAAAAGGAAGGCATCAACTTATTCAAATTCTTCAGCTCCGAAGAAGATGAAGACTCTGTTCAGTTCAATTGACAATCCAATTGATGTCGTTCCAGTCTCATCAATGCCATCAAAGGACCTTGTTCCTTTTGGTGAAGATTATATGATTCCTGATGAATCTGATGAAGAAACTCCTTCTGCTGCTTCGACAGAGCAGTTGGACAAAGAAATTGAAGTGGATAAGATCCCTTCAACCCCAGTCATTTCCTCACCTATGCCTTAGTTTACTGCTGAAGAGGCAGGTGTTGAAGAAATTGAAGATGAGGATGTGGGCATTAGGTGTACCACTCCTGTGCTCAATGATGAATTTTGGGACAGTCAACATCCAAGCTCTCCAATGTTCACTCCTCTCCAAGCTGTTCCTCGGTCCCCAGCCGCTACTGAAGTACAGGTGGGATCTGATGAACCTCGTGCAACCCCGTTTGTCCATGAAGAAATTCCAGCCACTAGTGCTGAAGAAAATGTGAATGAAGAAGTGATGACCCAGGCTGCAGCTGCAGAAGAAACTGAAATTCCTCAGCATGAGGAACCTGAGATTGCGATTCTGAGGTGGCACTGTAGATCACTGACACCCCTCAACCCAAGCCAAAGAATCCCTTCTCCAAGAAGCCAAAATTCAAGGCTGATGATTTCTTCGATGAGCGTGTGTTCTTCACTGATTTTAACCCATATGACAATGCTCGTCTTAGAAGGAAGCACTTCTGGACTGCCAGCCAGGCCAACTTCTATTCCTCGGTTCTCTTTGACAAGGACAAAGTCTTCGACCACGAGCACATTCCTCACGTGGACATGGAATCTATGTTTTGCTTCATGCCGGTCCTCAGTATGCTTCACGATGCAGGTCTCCTTAACTTTTGCACTGACATCATTGACTGGAATGAAGAGCTAATTCTTCAATTCTATGCAACACTACATATTACTGGTGAAGCACATGATATCAACTCCTGGGTGTTGGACTGCATGACCGAAAACACTCATTACAAGGCACCAGCCTCTGAATTGCTTCGTGCCTTGCCAATTAGTCCTCCACCAGAAGGCGCTCACTGTCTGCATGATGAACCTGCACTGACCACTGTATGCAAGTGCTCATGAAGCCGCTGAAGCCTGGACAAGCCCAAAGGACCAAATTCCTCATGAAGGATTTGCTATATGTACCAAGGACCATCTATCGCATTCTGACGAAGACTATCAGTCCAATCAAAGGTCATGATTCATCAGATGAAGAAATTGTGGGGATGATGAAGAATATGCTCTTCAACATCATGCATGGTATCCCTATCAATTACCATGATTTCTTCATGAGGACTCTAGCGAATGTTGCACTTTCACCGTTTTGAGCTGAAGCCTTATGCTCCATGGATCATGAGATTCCTCAGATCAAGGTCTTCACTCAACTACAAGGTTGGTACTCTTAACCATGGCAGCTACTTGCCCCCGATTCAAGTCCTCAAACGGACATATTCCTCATCTGAAGGAAAGGGCAAGGCACCTGCTATTATCGATGAAGGCACTCGTCCATTGGATGGTCAGTTCTGCATAGCTGCATCTTACTCCACCAATGATGACTCTGCCACTCATGATACTGCTGCCAATGCTACCAAGACAAGTCCTCAAGCTACTGCTCCTCGTGTGATGGCTGATCGTGAACTACTGATAAGTCTTCACCAGAATGTGGATCGAAACCACAAGTGGGTTAAGCGTCAGTTTGGCTCTATTCTTCACAACATGACTTCTACACATAATGCAGTGAAGAAAAACCACTACTACCTCCATGAAGTGTTTGATCACACCTGGGCTATTCTATCACATCTATATGGTGAAGAAGATCTGAAGCAAATGGGCTTCAAGGAAGACTTTGACTGGTCTGCACCTCCACCGAAGAGATTCAAGAAAGTCAAGGTTCCTTCCTTGGTGGCCAGCTCATATTCTTCTTCACATGCCACGGACGAGCATGAAGACTTGGACGACACTGCAGCAGGCCCTACAACGACTCAAGACCCTGACAATGCTGGCGCTCCTCCATCAGCATGATATTCTTCAGGGGTGTTAGTCCTCAGTTTCAACCCTTTTGCTCGTTCGATGACAAAGGGGGAGAAATTTGAGTTAGTCTTCAAGCGGGTCTATCTTATATGGGCCTTTTTTGCTAAGTTACAACTCTCGTTCTTCTGATGACTTTGCTGGATCGAGTTGTAATCTTAAACTCTATGGTGACCTGATACTTTTGTTGTGTTCTTCTGCATGCTTATTCCTCTTTAATGTTAATGCATGCATGCTGAATTACATCAGTCACCATATTTCATCATGCATTTCAAATTCTTCATATTATATATCAAATGCGTGTATGAATTACAAGATATAGGGGGAGATCTCCATGATTATACTCTTCAAGTGTGCATTGCTTCAAAAGCAAATTCCTCACTATGCACATCTTCAGGGGGAGTTCTTCTATATCTTGCAATCAAATTCCTCAATATCAGTATTTACACTTCATACGATTATCCCCGTTGAAAACTTAACCTATATTGTCATCAATCACCAAAAAGGGGGAGATTGTAAGTGCATCTAGTACCCCTTAGTGATTTTGGTGTATTGAAAACTTACAGGTTAAGGGACTGATGCGTTTGTGAGTGCACACAGGTCTATAAGTCTATAAGGAGTTTGATATTTACAAAGAAAGTCGATCCCTAAAAATGAAGTTCTTCAACTGAAGACTTTGGATTTCTGAAGACTTTCTGAAGACTTTGAAAGTGAAGAAATTGGTGTGACCTTGAAGACTAGGCAATCATTTGAGGAACATGAAGCATGAAGACTTTTGTTTTTGTAGTTTCATTTTCTCTTTCTTGAGTCATAGGAAACACCGTACTGTTAAAGGGGGTCGAGGAAATACTAAGGAAAAATTTCCATGTATGCTCAACTCAAAATCCTACACCTACCAATCCCTTCGAGTGAAGCCATTGGAAATCTCGCATAGTTCAGTCATATTCTTCAGTGACAGAGACGAAGTTCTTCTGGTCTCTGAGGAATTTGTTCTGACTGAAGAGTTAGGAATTCGCCAGTGTGGATTGCCTATGAAGTGAGGAACATGATAACCCTGACGAATTCGAACCTCAAATATTTTGACCGTTGCTGTGCTACGCCCAGCTCTCCCAAAATATCTACCCACCTAACAGTCATATCAGACAAGGGCATTTATGTCTTATCATGTCGGGCTGCTCCCCGGCTATAAATAGCCACCCCCTACAACCACAAGTTGGTTGGCTGCTCCGAGAGAAACTGACACTTGTCATTTGAGAGCAACCCATCCTCCGAGGACTTTGAGTGAAAATCATCAAGTGAGGAAATCCCAAACCCAAACCTACAAAACCCCAAAGTGATTGAGCATCACTGAAGAGACTGATCCTGCGTGGATCCGACGCTTGTTTCCTTTGAAGACTGTGCTTCTTCCAGACGGTTAGGCGTCAAGGTCTAGAGCATTCAAGAGGAATTGTGGATCGCCGAGTGACCGAGTTTGTGAAGGTTCGGAAGTCACCTGAAGACTTACCACGAGTGATTGGGCGAGGTCTGTGTGACCTTAGCTCAAGGAGAATACGGTGAGTACTGTGTGTCCGGGACTGTGTGTCCTCGAGTTTAAATACTCAGCTGCTCCAACCAGATATACAACTGAGACAACAGTTGGAACTGATCTACCAAATTATTGTCTTCACCGAGCTAACTGGTTCTATCTCCTCAACTCTTTCATTTCCTCATGTATGTTGTTGTGTGCCTGTTCATATCTGTTTGAAGACATTGACTGAAGACTTTCTCAATTTCCTTAGTTCCATTTCTTTAATCTGTCCGTCTTCTTCCTTGTGTTATCCTGTATTTACGCTTTCTGTACTCTGTGCTTGTCTTCATTTCATCATGATGACTATGCTTGTGTTCTGTTATGTCCCCTTCTGAGTACTTATTCCGCTGCAAGTAGTTCTTCATTTAGGAATTTCCTCACCAGCTAATTCCTCAGTGAAGAATTCATAAAAATTGCCTATTCACCCCCCTCTAGTCGATATAATGCACTTTCACCCACGACCCCATGACCCCGCGTTCACCGCGCAAACTTATTGCGCCTTGAATGCTCGTGGGAATCACAACCGCCCGCCACGGCACAGCGGATCCGCCCGCATGCCGAGGCCCAGTAGTGGCAGGCCCGGACCACTGTCACGTCCCAACAAGAGCGTGGGGTGGCATGCAGGCCGGGCTGGCGTGCGCCGCGTGGCGTTCCTGTGACGGGCGGAGGCCCGGGGAAGCTTAGCAGGCACGTGATACGTCTCCAACGTATCTATAATTTTTTATTACTCCATGCTACTTTATATACTGTTTTAGGCAATATTGGGCTTTATTATCCACTTTCATATTATTTTTGGGACTAACCTATTTACCGGAGGCCCAACCCATATTTGTTGTTTTATGCCTGTTTCAGTGTTTCGGTGAAAAGGAATATCAGACGGAGTCAAAACGGAACGAAATCAACTGGAGAAGTTATTTTTGGAAGGAAAGCCACCCGAAGGACTCGGAGTGCACGTCAGGAGATACGGGAAGTGCTCACGAGGGTGGGGGCGCCCCCCCTGGCACGCCCCCTACCTCATGGGACCCCCGTAGCTCCACCGACATACTTCCTGCACCCATATATACCTACGTATCGTAAAACTTCCAGAACAAAACCTAGATCGGGAGTTCCGCCGCCACAAGCCTCCAGAGCCACGAAAAACCAATCGGGACCCTGTTCCGGCACCCTGCCGGAGGGGGGATCCTTCACCGGTGGCCATCTTCATCATCTCGGCGCTATCCATGACGAGGAGGGAGTAGTTCACCCTCGGGGCTGAGGGTATGTACCAGTAGCTATGTGTTTGATCTCTCTCTCATGTTCTCTCTCGTGTTCCTCTATGGCACAATCTTGATGTATCCCGAGCTTTGCTATTGTAGTTGGATCTTATGATGTTTCTCCCCCTCTACTCTCTTGTGATGAATTGAGTTTCCCCTTTGAAGTTATCTTATCAGATTGAGTCTTTTATGAGAACACTTGATGTATGTCTTGGTGATCAACTTGCGGGTTTCGTGACATTGGGAACCTATGCATAGGGGTTGGCACACGTTCTTGACTCTCCGGTAGTAGCTTTGGGGCACTCTTTGAAGTACTTTTATGTTGGTTGGATGAATCTGAGATTGTGTGATGCATATCGTATAATCATGCCCACGGATACTTGAGGTGACGATGGAGTATCGGTGACATTAGGGTTTTGGTTGATTTGTGTCTTAAGGTGTTATTCTAGTATGAACTCTATGATGGATTGAGCAGAAAGAATAGATTTATGTTATTTTACTACGAACTCTTGAATAGATAGAACAGAAAGGATAAATTTGAGGTGGTTTCATACCCTACCATAATCTCTACGTTTGTTCTCCGCTATTAGTGGCTTTGGAGTGACTCTTTGTTGCATGTTGAGGGCTTGTTATATGATCTATCTATGTTATTATTGTTGAGAGAACTTGCACTAGCGAAAGTATTTACCCTAGGCCTTGTTTCCTATCATTGCAATACCGTTTACGCTCACTTTTATTGCTCGCTACCTTGCTGTTTTTAATATTTCAGATTACAAAAACCTATATCTACTATCTATTTTGCACTTGTATCTTCATCTCTTCGCCGAACTAGTGCACCTATACAATTTACCATTGTATTGGGTGTGTTGGGGACACAAGAGACTCTTTGTTATTTGGTTGCAGGGTTGCTTGAGAGAGACCATCTTCATCCTACGCCTCCTACGGATTGATAAACCTTAGGTCATCCACTTGAGGGAAATTTGCTACTATCCTACAAACATGTGCACTTGCAGGCCCAACAACGTCTACAAGAAGAAGGTTGTGTAGTAGACATCAACACGCCTCGCAAGGCGGATCGAGCGTTCTCCCAGAGCTCGGTGAGGGGGGAAGCCACTGAGGCTTCGCGGCCCCTCGACCACCACGCCTCACCGGCTTCGGGGACTACTGTCGGAGTATTGGGCCATGGGTAGCCTCACCCGAGTCCCTGAACATATCAATACTTCGGGCCAGCTTCGGCCCACAATGCCCCGAGCTAAAGCTCTGCCCTCCGGGGGCCGGCCAGCCCAACGGCCGGCCCCTAGAGGACGGCCAACCACCTGCAGACGGCACCACGAGCAGCCGGCTCCAGTCAGCCAGCCTCTAGAGAGGACGGCGTCAGGAAGGCGGCCACCCTACGCCCTTAGAGTTTGTGCCCCCATCAAGAGGACGAGTAGAGCGTGGCTACAGTGAAGCCCCTCGCCCCCGAATCGCGGGCCGAACGTGGCCACAGTGCCCCGTACAGGCATAGATCTCCGCACGACGCGGCACTGTTGCCACTTTCCCCTGGCGTCACTCTGGGCATGCGGAGCCCTGTTCCCCATGATGCCCTGTCGGTACGGCCCGCCGGCTGCGGGCCCCTTGGGCAGTGGCACCTCGGAAGTTGGCGTATACCGAACCAGCCGGATCAGGGGAAGGCCGGCCTCCAGCAGGCGGCTGTCCCTTGCCTCGAAGCAAGTGCACCATTAACCTGATAAGACCAGGTGTCGCTACAGTGATCTCCCGCCAGGCGGCGGGACTGTTGCCACATCGAGTTGACCAAGCGCTCGTCATTAGCAGCACGGCTACAGTGAGCAGCCACCAACCAGACCCGCCAATGGCGGGAGCGGCCTGTCGGCTCCGTACCCGACCAGTCGGCGGGGCCCACCTGGTGGCGGGCCCCACTAGTCGGTGGAGAAGCCGGAGGCCGGAGACACTGACGGCCGGGCCCATCACCCGGCTAGATTACCACTGTACCCCTGGGGGGTAGGCCTATATAAACCCCCCAAGGCACCCATGCAAAGGGTTCCCACTCTGATGGAACTAGCCAGATCCCTAGGGCAAGAGAGAGCTAGCCTTGCCTTCTCCTACCTCTAGCATATAGCTCAAGGAGCATCTTTGTATCACTTGAGCCTTAGTGATCATGCGGAGGCCCCGCAGAGCAGGAGTAGGGGTATTATCTCCAAGGAGAGTCCCCCAACCTGGGTAAAGTTCACCGGCGTTCTTGTCTATGCCTCATCCCGCTTCCAGGCACGGGTGACGTTCTACTCGCTCCCACCATGATAAGCCATACATTGGCATATGTCGCACCCAACCCCTGCCATAAAGCTTACCATCGACCAAGTCCTCGATGCTGCTGAAGCAGGCCGTCATCTGCGCCTCCTTGTCGCCCCAGGCGGATGATGACCCACAAGTATAGGGGATCTATTGTAGTCCTTTTGATAAGTAAGAGTGTCGAACCCAACGAGGAGCAGAAGGAAATGATAAGCGGTTTTCACCAAGGTATTCTCTGCAAGTACTGAAATAAGTGGTAACAGATAATTTTATGATAAGATAAATGGTAACGAGCAACAAGTAATAAAAGTAAATAAGGTGCAACAAGGTGGCCCAATCCTTTTTGTAGCAAAGGACAAGCCTGGACAAACTCTTATGATAGGAAAAGCGCTCCCGAGGACACATGGGAATATCTTCAAGCTAGTTTTCATCACGCTCAAATGATTCGCGCTCGGTACTTTGATAGTTTGATATGTGGGTGGACCGGTGCTTGGGTACTGCCCTTACTTGGACAAGCATCCCACTTATGATTAACGTATATTGCAAGCATTCGCAACTACAACAAAAGTATTAAGGTAAACCTAACCATAGCATGAAACATGTGGATCCAAATCAGCCCCTTACGAAGCAACGCATAAACTAGGGTTTAAGCTTCTGTCACTCTAGCAACCCATCATCTACTTATTACTTCCCAATGCCTTCCTCTAGGCCCAAATAATGGTGAAGTGTTATGTAGTCGACATTCACATAACACCACTAGAGGTTAGACAACATTCATCTCATCAAAATATCGAACGAATACCAAATTCACATGACTACTAACAGCAAGACTTCTCCCTTGTCCTCAGGAACAAACGTAATTACTCACAAAGCATATTCATGTTCATAATTAGAGGGGTAATAATATGCATAAAGGATCTGAACATATGGTCTTCCACCAAATAAACCAACTAGCATCAACTACAAAGAGTAATCAACACTACTAGCAACCTACTAGCACCAATCCCGGACTTGGAGACAAGAATTGGATACAAGAGATGAACTAGGGTTTGGAGATGAGATGGTGCTGGTGAAGATGTTGATGGAGATTGCCCTCTCCCGATGAGAGGAGTGTTGGTGATGACGATGGTGATGATTTCCCCCTCCCGGAGGGAAGTGTCCCCGGCAGAAAAGCTCCGCCAGAGCCCTAGATTGGTTCCGCCAAGGTTCCGCCTCGTGGCGGCGGATTCTCGTCCCGAAAGGTTCTCTCTGATTTTTTTTCTCATCGAAAGACTTCATATAGGAGAATATGGGCGTCAGAGAGCCACCAGGGGGCCGACGAGGTAGGGGGGCGCGCCCAGGGGGGCGCCCCCACCCTCGTGAGCAGGGTGTGGGCCCCCTGGCCTTCATCTTTGGCGACGATTTTTCTTTATTTATTTCAAGGTATTCCGTGGAGTTTTAGGACTTTTGGAGTTGCGTAGAATAGGCCTCCAATATTTGCTCCTCTTCCAGCCCAGAATTCCAGCTACCGGCATTCTCCCTCTTCATGTAAACCTTGTAAAATAAGAGAGAATAGCCATAAGTATCGTGACATAACGTGAAATAACATCTCATAATGCAATAGATATTATCATAAAAGCATGATGCAAAATGGACGTATCAACTCCCCCAAGTTTAGACCTCGCTTGTCCTCAAGCGAAAAGCCGATAACAATAAATATGTCCTCATGTTCAGAGGTAGAGGCATTGATAAAAATAAAATACGAACATGAAGGCATCATGATTATTTCATAACAGCAACATAAATAGATTTTGTCATATGATTACTCATGTTCATGTAATGACCTATTCACAAAGCCAAAGCATGAATCAGAAACATTATTGGGCACTAACAATTATAATCTCAGTCATTGAAGCAATTGCAATTTATCATAACATCGGAAAGAGTCTATGTCAGAGCTTAAAAGCAAGTCCACAACTCAACTATCATTTAGTCCTTCATAATTGCTAGCACTCATGCAATACTTGTGGTTACGGAGTTTTAATCGGACACAGAGAAAGATAGGGGCTTATAGTTTTGCCCCACAACCTTTTACCTCAAGGGTAATGTCAACATTAATAATTCATGCTCCCCCACATCCAATTAGATATGTATACCATACTCTTTCCAACATGCCGAGCTTGCCAAAGGATAAAATGAAAAAGGAATGGTGAGGATCACCGTGACTCTTGTAAGGTAGAGGATAATAATAAAAGATAGGCCCTTCGCAGAGGGAAGCAGAGGTTGTCATGCGCGTTTAGGGTTGATGCACAAAATCTTAATGCAAAATAACGTCACTTTATATTGCCCCTTGCATGTGAACCTTTATTATGCAGTCTGTCGCTTTTATTGCGTCCACAACAAGTTCGTACAAAGCTTATTTCTCTACATTAATAAGTCATGCATATTTAGAGAGCAATTTTTATTGCTTGCACCGATGACAACTTACTTGAAGGATCTTACTCAATCCATAGGTAGGTATGGTGGACTCTCATGGTAAAACTGGTTTAAGGGTGTTTGGAAGCACAAGTAGTATTTCTACTTGGTGCTAAGAGTTTGGCCAGCATGAGGGGGAAAGGCAAGCTCAACACGGTAGAGGATCCATGATAACATACTTTATCTCGAATGTAAGAAAACATAACTCATTATGTTGTCTTCCTTGTCCTACCTCAACTCTTTAGCATGTCATATTTTAATGAGTGCTCCCAACCATAAAATATGTCAATGATAATATATTTATATGTGAAACCTCTCTTTCCTTATTACTTCCTATTAATTGCAATGATGACCGAAGCTATATTTGCCAACTCCCAACACTTTTAATCATCATACTCTTTCTATGTGAAGTCATTACTTTCACTAAGATCAATATGAGCTCCTTGATTCTTTTTATTCTTTTCTTCTACTTACCCAAGATCATGGCAAAACAATCAAGGCCTTGACTCAACACTAATCTTTATTATAAAGCTCACGGACTCGATTACAAGGAAAGATCATAAAGCAAAACTCAAAACTAGATCATGCCACGACTTTATTCTACTAAATCAAGATACTACTAATAAGATCGAACTAAGAAAAACTGTAAAGATAGGAGTTGTGATGGTGATACGATACCAGGGCACCTCCCCCAAGTTTGGCAGTTGCCAAGGGGAGTGCCCATACCCATGTGATTATATCCTCGGAGGTGATGGAGGTGGTGAAGATGACGGTGGATAATCGCACATCGAGCGTAAAAGTTCCTCCAACTTGCGGATAATGCCCTTGAGCCCAGTAATATGGTCCTTCAACAAAATATTCTCCTGTGTAAGATACTTGTTCTGTATGCGGGCTAACTCAATCATCTTGAAAGCTTCAATCTCTGTTGGAGTGAAAAGGTTAGGTAAGGGTTGAGGGATGTATTCTTTGTTCACCACCGGAGATTAAACCTCCATGGACTTCTTGATCCTTTCATCCTTGTTGATTTCTTCTGGTTCTTCTCTCTTCAACTCTATCTTCAATAGCCAAGCATCCTTGTCTTCGTTGCTTGAAGAGGAAGAAGTATGGTGCTCTAAATCTGCAACGGAAATAGCTCAAAACGAAAACAGAGGATATTTGCGTGATACGATGGTCAAAACCTTCGGGAGTATATATAATGAATTTTTACCGACCAAAATACGTGTCGTGCAAGGAAACGGAGTCCGGAGGGCACACGAGGCGCTCACGAGGTAGGGGGGCGCGCCCTCCACCCTCGTGGAGGCCTCGTGTCCTCCCCGGACTGCTACTTATTTTTCTATTTTTCTAAATATTCCAAAACGGAGAAATATTGCCTTAAAAATGTGTTTTGGAGTCGGTTTACTTACCATACCACATACCTATTCCTTTTCGGAGTCTGGAATGTTCTGGAAGGTGTCCTTTATGTACTCCTCCGGGGTCAAGGTTTCAATAATATTAGTTTCAACATTTATAGGATTACCTGAGATATAGTGTTTGATCCTTTGACCGTTTACCACCTTCGAATTTGTGCCTGCGAAGTTGTTGATTTTTATGGCACCGGAATGGTAGACCTCCTCGATAACGTAGGGACCTTCCCATTTAGAGAGAAGTTTTTTGCAAAAAATCTTAAACAGAGTTGTATAGCAATACATAATCACCTACATTAAACTCACGCTTTTGTATCCTTTTGTCATGCCATCTTTTAACTTTTTCGTTAAACAACTTGGCATTTTCATATGCTTGGGCTCTCCATTCATCAAGTGAGCTAATATCAAATAACCTATTCTCACCAGCAAGTTTGAAATCATAGTTGAGCTCTTTAATAGCCCAATATGCCTTATGTTCTAGTTCGAGAGGTAAGTGACAAGCCTTTCCATAGACCATTTTGTACGGAGACATACCCATAGGATTTTTATATGCAGTTCTATAGGCCCATAATGCATCATCAAGTTTCTTGGACCAATTATTTCTAGACCTATTAACAGTATTTTGCAAAATTAATTTGAGCTCCCTATTGCTCAATTCTACTTGACCACTAGACTGAGGATGATAAGGAGATGTAATCCTATGATTAACGTCATATTTAGCAAGCATCTTACGGAAAGCACCATGAATGAAGTGTGAACCACCATCAGTCATTAAATATCTAGGGACTCCAAACCTCGGAAAAATAACTTCCTTAAGCATTTTAATAGATGTGTTATGATCAGCAGTACTAGTTGGAATAGCTTCCACCCACTTAGTAACGTAATCAACAACAACTAAAATATGTGTGTATCCATTAGAGGCAGGAAAAGGTCCCATATAATCAAAGCCCCAAACATCAAATGGTTCAATAACAAGTGAATAATTCATAGGCATTTCTTGACGTCTACTGATATTAGCAATTCTTTGGCATTCATCGCAAGACAAAACAAACTTACGGGCATCTTTGAAGAGAGTAGGCCAATAAAAACCGGATTGCAATACCTTATGTGCAGTTCTATCTCCAGCATGGTGTCCTCCATAAGCTTCGGAGTGACACTTGCGTAGGATCTGTTCCTGTTCATGCTCAGGTACACAACATCTAATGACACCATCTACTCTTTCTTTATAAAGATGTGGATCATCCCAAAAGTAATGTCGCAAGTCATAGAAAAACTTTTTCTTTTGCTGGTATGTGAAGCTAGGTGGTATAAATTTAGCAACAATATAATTAGCATAATCAGCATACCAAGGAGTGCTATGAGAAGTGCTTATGACATTTAATTGTTCATCAGGAAAGCTATCATCAATAGGTAGTGGGTCATCAAGAACATTCTCTAACCTAGACAAGTTGTCTGCAACAGGGTTCTCAGCTCCCTTCCTATCAACAATATGCAAATCAAATTCTTGAAGCAGGAGAACCCATCTAATAAGTCTAGGTTTTGCATCCTTCTTTTCCATAAGATATTTAATAGCAGCATGATCAGTGTGAATAGTAACTTTGGAATCAACAATATAAGGTCTAAACTTATCACAAGCAAACACCACTACTAAAAATTCATTTTCGGTAGTAGCATAATTTCTTTGAGCACTATCTAGAGTCTTACTAGCATAATGGATAACATTTAATTTCTTATCAACTCTCTGCCCTAGAACAGCACCTACAGCATAATCACTTGCATCACACATAATTTCAAAGGGTATATTCCAATCAGGTGGCTGAACAATAGGTGCAGAGACTAGTGCTTTCTTAAGTATTTCAAATGCTTCTACACAATCGTCATCAAAGACAAACGGTACATCTTTTTGTAATAAATTAGTCTGAGGCCGAGAGATTTTTGAAAAGTCCTTAATGAACCTCCTGTAAAATCCGGCGTGACCAAGGAAACTTCTTATACCTTTGATGTCCTTTTGACATGGCATCTTTTCAATAGCATCAACCTTGGCTTTATCAACTTCAATACCTCTTTCAGAAACTTTGTGCCCCAAGACAATACCTTCATTAACCATAAAGTGGCACTTTTCCCAATTCAAGACAAGATTAGTTTCTTCACATCTCTGCAAAACTCGATCAAGATTGCTTAAGCAATCATCAAAAGAGGAACCATAGACGGAAAAGTCATCCATGAAGACCTCACAAATCTTTTTGCAAAAATCAGAGAATATAGCCATCATGCATCTTTGAAAGGTAGCAGGTGCAATACATAAACCAAAAGGCATACGTCTATAAGCAAAAGTACCAAAAGGGCATGCAAAAGTAGTCTTTGATTGATCTTTAGCTGACACATGTATTTGAGAGCAACCAGAATAACCATCTAGAAAGCAATAATGTGTATGTTTGCATAGCCTCTCTAGCATTTGATCAATAAAAGGTAAGGGGTAATGATCTTTCTTAGTAGCTTTATTTAATTTACGGAAATCAATTACCATCCTATAACCTGTGATAATTCTTTGAGTGATCAATTCATCTTTATCATTAGGGACAACTGCAATACCTCCCTTCTTAGGGACACAATGAACAGGACTTACCCACTGACATCAGCAACGGGATAAATTATACCTGCCTCCAGAAGCTTGATTATTTCTTTTCTTACCACTTCTTTCATTTTAGGATTCAAACGTCGTTGAGGATCACAAACTGGTTTGGCATCAGCTTCCAAATTTATTTTATGTTGACATAGAGTGGGACTAATGCCCTTAAGATCATCCAGAGTATATCCAATAGCAGCACGGTGCTTCTTCAGAGTTTTCAATAATCTTTCCTCTTCATGCTCTGAAAGGTTAGCCCTAATGATGACAGGATATATTTTCTTTTCATCAAGATAAGCATATTTAAGATTATCAGGCAACGGTTTAAGCTCAAAAATGGGATCACCCTTGGGTGGAGGAGGATCCCCTAGGATTTCAACAGGAAAATTGTGTTGCAGAATAGGTTCCTATTTAAAGAATACTTCATCTATTTCCCTTCTTTCATTCATAAACATATCATTTTCATGATCTAGCAAATACTGTTCTAAAGGATCACTAGGAGGTACAACAATAGAGGCAAGACCATATCGTCCAAACCAATAGTAAAAACATTCTTTTTGCAATCTATCTTAGCATTAACAGTATTCAAGAAGGGTCTACCAAATATAATGGGACAAAAGCTATCTTGTGGGGAACCAAGAACAAGAAAATCAGCGGGATATTTGGTTTTCCCACACAAGACTTCAACATCTCTAACAATTCCCACTGGAGAAATAGTGTCTCTATTGGCAAGTTTAATTGTAACATCAATACCTTCTAACTCAGCAGGTGCAATATCATGCATAATTTCCTTCTATAAGTCAATGGGTATAGCACTAGCACTAGCCCCCATATCACACAAGACATGATAACAATGATCTCCTATTTTAACAGAAATAACAGGCACGCCTACCACAGGTCTATGTTTAACTTTACCACTAGGTTTAGCAATTCTGGCAGTTTCACCACAAAATTGAACAACATGCCCATCAATATTGTCAGACAAGAGATCTTTAACAATAGCAATATTGGGTTCTACTTTGACTTGCTCAGGAGGTGTATAAGTCTAATATTGCTTTTACGAACAACAGTTGAAGCTTTGGCATGATCCTTCATTCTAACAGGGAAAGGGGGTTTCTCAACATAAGAAGTAGGAATAATAGGATCATTGTAAGTGACAATCTTTTCTTCAACTTTAATAGGTGCAGCTACTTTTACTTCTATGGGAGGATGATATTTAAACCACTTCTCCTTGGGGAGATCAACATAAGTAGCAAAATATTCACAGAAAGAAGCTACTATCTCAGAGTCATGTCCATATTTAGTGCTAAACTTACGGAAAATATCGGTATCCATACAAGATTTAACACAATCAAACTTAGCTGTCATACCTGACTCCTTACCTTCATCGAGGTCCCAATCTTCAGAGTTGTGTTTAATTCTATCCAATAGATTCCATCCAAATTCAATAGGCTTCATCATAAAAGAGCCAGCACAAGAAGTATCGAGCATGGTGCGATTGTTATCAGAAAGTCGAGCATAAAAATTTTGGAGAATTGTCAATTTTGAGAGCTCATGATTGGGGCATGAATAACATTGATTTAAGCCTCCCCCAACCTTGAGAGATGCTTTCTCCTTCGCGGGGCCAAAAATTATATATATAATTGCGATCATGATGAACAAGATGCATAGGGTAATACTTCTGATGAAATTCCAATTTCACTCTTTTATTGTTCCATGATCTCGTATCATCACATAGCCTATACCATGTCAATGCGTCTCCCTCCAAATATAAAGGGAAAGCCTTCTTCTTAACAACATCATCGGGTATACCTGCAAGCTTAAATAGTCTACAAATATCATCCACAAAGCGTAGATGTTCATCAGGATGCTTTGTTCCATCTCCTGCGAAAGTGTTAGCTAGCAGTTTTTCAATCATACCCGAAGGAATTCCAAAAGGAGTTTCATTTTCAATAGATTCAGTAGGTTTAGTGGGTTGAGGAGCAACTCTTGGCTCAACCGGACAGGGTGAAGATACCCCGAACAAGCCCCTCAAACAATTACTTTCCATAGTAACAAGTGACAAAAAAATTCAGCACACTAAATAAATTTTTTCCTTACCAAATTCCACCTACCAAAGGCACTTCACTCCCCGGCAACGGTGCCAGAAAAGAGTTTTGATGACCCACAAGTATAGGGGATCTATCGTAGTCCTTTCGATAAGTAAGAGTGTTGAACCCAACGAGGAGTAGAGGGAAATGATAAGAGGTTTTCAGCAAGGTATTCTCTGCAAGTACTGAAATAAGTGGTAACAGATAGTTTTATGATAAGGTAAATGGTAACGAGCAACAAGTAATAAAAGTAAATAAGGTGCAGCAAGGTGGCCCAATCCTTTTTGTAGCAAAGGACAAGCCTGGACAAACTCTTATGATAGGAAAAGCGCTCCCGAGGACACATGGGAATATCGTCAAGCTAGTATTCATCACGCTCAAATGATTCGCGTTCGGTAATTTTATAATTTGATATGCGGGTGTACCGGTGCTTGGGTACTGCCCTTACTTGGACAAGCATCCCACTTATGATTAACCTCTATTGCAAGCATCCGCAACTACAACAAAAGTATTAAGGTAAACCTAACCATAGCATGAAACATGTGGATCCAAATCAGCCCCTTACGAAGCAACGCATAAACTAGGGTTTAAGCTTCTGTCACTCTAGCAACCCATAATCTACTTATTACTTCCCAATGCCTTCCTCTAGGCCCAAATAATGGTGAAGTGTTATGTAGTCGACATTCACATAACACCACTAGAGGTTAGACAACATTCATCTCATCAAAATATCGAACGAATACCAAATTCACATGACTACTAACAGCAAGACTTCTCCCTTGTCCTCAGGAACAAACGTAATTACTCACAAAGCATATTCATGTTCATAATCAGAGGGGTAATAATATGCATAAAGGATCTGAACATATGGTCTTCCACCAAATAAACCAACTAGCATCAACTACAAAGAGTAATCGACACTACTAGCAACCTACTAGCACCAATCCCGGACTTGGAGACAAGAATTGGATACAAGAGATGAACTAGGGTTTGGAGATGACATGGTGCTGGTGAAGATGTTGATGGAGATTGCCCTCTCCCGATGAGAGGAGCGTTGGTGATGACGATGGTGATGATTTCCCCCTCCCGGAGGGAAGTGTTCCCGGCAGAAAAGCTCCGCCAGAGCCCTAGATTGGTTCCGCGAAGGTTCCGCCTCGTGGCGGCAGAGTCTCGTCCCGAAAGGTTCTCTCTGATTTTTTCTCATCGAAAGACTTCATATAGGAGAAGATGGGTGTCGGAGAGCCACCAGGGGGCCCACGAGGTAGGGGGCGTGCCCAGGGGGGCGCCCCCCACCCTCGTGAGTAGGGTGTGGGCCCCCTGGCCTTCATCTTTGGCGACATTTTTTATTTATTTATTTCAAGGTATTCTGTGGAGTTTCAGGACTTTTGGAGTTGCGTAGAATAGGCCTCCAATATTTGCTCCTCTTCTGGCCCAGAATTCCAGCTGCCGGCATTCTCCCTCTTCATGTAAACCTTGTAAAAGAAGAGAGAATAGCCATAAGTATCGTGACATAATGTGAAATAACAGCCCATAGTGCAATAGATATTATCATAAAAGCATGATGAAAAATGGACGTATCAGCGGAGCGCTCAACTTCGAATTCAGCGAGGAGGTCAGTCTCCTTTGCCTTCGCCTCCTGCTGGGCCGTCTTGAGAGCTTCCGCCTGCTCTGCAAGCTGAGCGACCAGTTGGTCACGCTCCTCGGCCAGCTTGCTGCACTCTGCCCAGCTGCTGTTGCAGGGCGGCGTTGGCCTCTGAAGAAAAAGAAGGAAGAAAGAATATCAGTCAAATAACGAAGTGGGATGCAGTTGCCAGAGAGATTCGGCCCGACTACTCAGCAGTCGGACCGAACCTTGGGGACTACAGCCCGCGGGTGCGCCATCGCGACCCTGCGGAGAAGAAGTTGCCAGGAAAAATAAAGTCACTCAGAAGATTCGGCCCGACTGCTCAGCAGTCGGCCCGAACTTCGGGGACTACAGCCCGTGGGTGCGCCAGCGCGCCCCTGCGAAGAAAAGAAATCAATGCTTACTCCGGCTCTCGGACAAGTTGGCGGTCTATTTTTCCAGCTCCTGAACCCTGGAGTTGAAGGTGACCGCGCAAAGAATGTGGTAGTCCTGCAGAAGGGATATCGGATAAGTTAGCATTTGACACCGATAAGATGAAGTTCCGTACTGCCTGCTCAGCAGCCGGCCCGAAACTTGGGGACTGCACCTAGTGGGTGCGCTGGCGCGCCCCCACGAAGGATGCAAGAAGATCGAAACGAAGAAATTAGGAAGCTTACGCGGATGGCTGCCTGTGAATCCAAGAACGCCTCGTTGCAGCGCTTGAGGGCTTCGGCTTCAGCCCGGAGCTTGGCCTGGACGTCGAGGGACGCCTGGTTCAGGGCGCCCGTCCCGACGCCGCGTATCCAACCGGCTGGCGCGACGCTGGTCGCCTCGGTGTCGGGGACCGACGAGCTCGCGGCACCGGCCTCCAGCGGCCGCGGTGCCGAGGCCGCTTTCTCAAGACGGCGGCGTGCATGCGGGTGTGCAGACCTCAAGAATCAGGTCCGTCAACACCGCGTCCCCGGCTGGTGGCACCGGTGGAGCGGCCGGCTGCTCGTCCTGCGGACCGCTGGTTGGTGGTGGCGGTGGCACGATGACGTACGACATGGCCACGTCACCGTCCTCCCTCTCCATGACCGGCTGCTCGTTGCCGACTCCTCCAGTCGTCGCCACAAACTCCGGCGGAGGTGGCGTGGAGTTCAGAGGAGTCACGAGCAGCGGCTCCTGGCGGCGCGCGGCCTCCGCAAGCTGCTCCTTCTCCGCAGTGTTGACCTTTGCTTGCGCCAGCTTCCTCGCCACAGATGCGGCGGCCTTGTCCGCCTCTACCTTCGCTAGGCGGCCGGCCTCTTCCTCACGCGCCTCCCGCGCGTTCCTCTCCCGCGCCTCCCGGAGGTCAGCGGCCGGGTCGATCCGCCGGCTGGTGGTGGATGTTTTTGCCGACCTGATGACCGAGGCGGCGGCCGACTTCTTGAGGGTGAGCGGGCCATACAGATAAGAAAACAAGAAAAAATGTTTTTAGGCCAGATCGGCAAAGAGGTGGAAGCGTAAGAAGGGTACTTACGCTGACACCATGAGCGGCACCTTCGGCTGCCACTGGAACTTGGCCACCTTGGTCGCGGCTTCTTTCCGCCTGGTCGCCACGGCCGGGTTCTTGGGCTTCTTCGGCGCGTTGCCAAACAAGGAAGCACCTTGCTTCCGCTTGTGCTGGCCGCCTCAGGCGGGCGGCCCAGTTGAGGAGCATGTGCCGGTGTTGGCGGTGCTCCGAGAGGGGTGCGGCTCGTCTTCGTCGTCATCGTCATCAGGCCTGGTCTCCACACTGCCGCCCTCCTCGAAGCCGCCTGCTCCGTCGTTGCCGCCTGTTGCGTCGTCCTCCAGGGCGGCCGCCCCCCAGTCGGGGTTGTCCACGTCGCTCACTGCCCGGTCCGGCAGGTGGTCACCACCCAGGACCCACGCTGGCGGCCGTCACCACGGACATGTAAATCTACACTCCAGAAAAAAGAGTCGCGTCACACCGGGCGCAGGACTAAAAGTCAGAACAACAAAAAGAAGTCAGGGGACTTACGGCAGGCGGCGGGTTGTCGCGAGAATACGACCGCTTCCCGAACCGCCAGTCTCCCTCCGACACCTTGACGTCGGAGATCTCGTTCACCATCCTTGCAACCTCAGCAGTCGGCATATCCTTCATGCACAACCTGCTTGGGTCGCGGTGCCCGCTCATCCGGCAAATCAAGTGAGGGCGGCCCTGTAGCGGGAGGAGCTGGTGCTCAATGAAGGCGATGAGGAGGTCGGAGGCCACGAGGCCCTCCGACTCTTGGAGCACCCGAAGTCGGCTGATGGTGGCCGCCGCGTCCGCCGACACCGGCTTCGGCTTGTAGCCCCAGTTGGGCCGAGGCCCGACTGGGGGGCCGGCCTCATAGGCCGGCAGGTTGATGAAGTCAACAGTCGGATCGACGTTCTCAACATAAAAATAAGACTGCTGCCATAGTTTTACTCACTGTGACAGTTTGATGGCGGGGATGGCATTCCTCTTCGCCGGTCGGCGCACGGCGACGAACCCACCGCATTCGGCCGCCGTGTCCTTGGCGGAGGTGCCGAGTTTGCCATAGAAGAATGCCCCCCACATCTCAAGTGTGGGGAGGATGCTGATGTATCCCTCGCATGCCGTGATGAAGGCAGAGAGCAGGGTCACGGTGTTGGGCGTCAGATGATGCGGCTAGACGTGGTAGAAGTCCATGAACGAGCGGAGGAAGCCGCTTGCCGAAAGGCCGAAGCCGCGGAGGAAGTGCAAGCGGAAGATGACCCGCTCGTTCCCCCTCGACGTCGGTGAAATCTCCTCCTCCGGCGGCACCCGGGCCTTGACGAACGCCGCGTTGGGCATCCGACGCGAAACCCAGAGGAAGGAGATGTGGTCTTCAATCACCGTCGAGCCGTCCCAGTCGCTGCCCTTCTTGCGCACCATGGCTTCGGGTGGGGCTGCAATGAGAGGAGGCGGACGGTGGCGGCGGACGGTGGCGGCGAACGGCGGCGAGCGCGGAGCGGCGACAGCGGCAATGGTGGAGAGAGCGAGAGGAGAAAGAGAGTCTAGGGAGGAGGGCGTGCGTGCTCCACCGCTCCCCTTCCTCCCCATACTTATAGCCCTCAGGTTACGAGGCCGAGGGGGCGGGGCGTGGGATCGTGGGATTAACTGCGCCCATGACCCCACGTCCCCTCGTTTACCATGCAAACTTACTGCGCCTTGAATGCTCGTGGGAATCGCAACCGCCCACCTTGGCGCAGCGGATCCGCCCGCGCGCCGAGGCCCGGTAGTGGCGGGCCCGGCCCTCTGTCACGTCCCATCAGGATCGTGGGTTGGCAGGCTGGTCAGGCTGGCGTGTGCCGCGTGGCATGCTTATGGTGGGCGGCGGCACTGGGAAGCTTAGCAGGCACGCCACCTGTTTTCCCACCTTGGAGTTCAAAATTGGCCGACGATCCCGCCTTGTTGAAGCCAGCTCCAACAGTCGGCGCGCCTCAAGGCGGATCGAACATTCTCCTGGAGCTCGATGAGGGGGGAAGCCGTTGAGACTTCGCGACCCCTCGTCCACAATGCCTAACCGGCTTCGGGGACTACTGTTGGAGTAATGGGCCACAGGTAGCCTCACCCGAGTCCCTGGACATGACAAAACTTTGGGCCAGCTTCGCCCCGCAGTGACCCAAGATGAAGCTCCACCCTCCGGGGCCGGCTGGCTCAATGGCCGGCCACCAGAGGATGGCCAACCACCAGCAGACGGCACCAAGAGCGGCCGGCTCCAGATAGTCTGCCTCTAGAGAGGACAGCGTCGTGCAGGCGGCCACCTGGTGCCCTTAGAGTCTGTGCCCCCATCAAGAGGACGAGATAGGGCGTGGCTACAATGAAGCCCCTCGCCCCCGAATCTCGCACTGGGCGTGGCCACAGTGCCCCGTACAGGCGGAGATCTCTGCACGACGTGGCACTATTGCCACTCCCCCTTGACGTCATTCCGGACAGGCGGAGTCCTGTCCCCCACAACGACTTGTCAGTACGGCCCGCAGGCCGCGGGCCCTATCGGGCAGTGACGCCACAGAAGATGGCGGATGTCGAACCAGTCGGACCTGGGGGAGGCCGGCCTCCAGCAGGCGGCCGTCCTTTCCCCCGAGGCAAGTGCACCACTAACCTGATGAGACCAGGTGTGGCTACAGCGATCTCCTGCCAGGCGGCAGGACTGTAGCCACACTGAGCTGACCAAGCCTGCGTCATTAGCAGCACGGCTACAGTGAGCATCCACCAACCAGACCCGCCAGCGGCGGGAGCGGCCTGTCGGCTCTGTACTAGACCAGCCGGCGGGGCCACCAGGCGGCGGGACCCAAAGGTCGGCGGAGAAGCCGGAGACCGGAGACACTGGCAGCCGGGCCGAGCACCCGGCCGGATTACTATTGTACCCCTGAGGGGTAGGCCTATATAAACCCCCCAGGGCACCCATGAAAAGGGTTCCCACCTCCTTAGAACTAGCCATTCCCCTAGAGCGGGAGGGAGCTAGCCTTGCCTTCTCCTACCTCTAGCATACAGCTCAAGGAGCACCTTTGTATCACTTGTGCCTTAGTGATCATGCGAAGACGGCTCAGAGCAGGACTAGGGGTGTTATCTCCTAGGAGAGCCCCGAACTTGGGTAAAGTATGCTGGCGTTCGTGTCTACGCCTCATCCTGCTTCGAGGCACCGGCGACGTTCTACTCGCTCCCACCATGATAAGCCATCCCTTGGCATATGTCGCACCCAACCCCCAACATAGATCTTGATCAGCTTGAAGCTGCTGCTGTTTTTTCTTCAGGCTTTTTGCAGTGGCTATAAGCCGGCGCTTGAAGCGCTCCGGCTCGACAGGATCCTCACGCATGATAAATTCTTCATCGTCGAGGCTCACCTCGTCTTCGGAGACAGGCATATAATTGTCGTCCTCCAAGTCTCCATCTGTTGTCTGTTCATCCGGGCTACTTTGCCCATCCTCCCGTCTGACTTGCTTAGTGCTTGGCTGGGCAGGGTTGTTTTCGTCTTCGGCATCATCGTCTCTTGTGCCGGTATCACTATTTTTTGCTATGGCGGGGCTTAGAGCGGCGCCGATGAAGTCGGTGCTTAGATTGCTTCTCAAGGGGATTATCCTCTGTTGCCTTATGGCCATTTCTTTCTTTAGGTGTATCCACCATGTATGTATCATATGATGAGGTGGCTGTCCAGTGCCCTGTGGGCGGTGGTTCCTATTCTTCTCCGGCATTGTCGTCCATACTGTCGATGTCTTCGGAGTTGAAGTTGAGCATGTCGGTTAAGTCGTTTGACAGCGGCTACTAAGTGGGTGGTGGGTGGGTAACGAATTTCTTCGTCGTCCGCTTCCCACTCAAGCCGGGCATAGTTCGGCCAAGAGTCTCCTGACAGAGAGAGAGAGACTTTAACGAGGTTAGAACGTCGCCCAAGGGCGAGTGCTGAAAGATATCCGCGGAGGTGAACTCCATGATCGGCGCCCAGTTTGATTCGATGGGCATGGATGCACGCGGTTCAGAGCCTGTGGCCAAAGACGAGGCCGAGGGTCCGATGACATAGGCCTCACTGGAGGCGGAGTCTGTGTTCCGCTCTATCGCCGATGAGTATGCGGCCTCTGAGGAGGGGTCCATCCACCCGTCCCCAGATGGCACGATCTGCTTCGGACTCAGAGCCGGAGCAGCTGCAGATGCGGTCTCCTGGGCATAGTCTGATGGCAGATCTAGGTCATGCTCATCGCGACTGTGCGGTGTATCTGTCACGGGCTCGAATCCATCGAAGATCAAGTCTCCGCAGATGTCGGCAGCATAGTTCAGGCTTCCAAACCTGACCTAATGCCCAGGGGCGTAGCTATCGATCTGCTCTAGATGGCCAAACGAATTGGCCCGCAGTGCAAAGCTTCCGAATATGAAGATCTATCTAGGGAGGAAGACCTCACCCTGGATTGCATTGTTGTGGATGATTGAAGGAGCCATCAAGCCTTACCGTGACGACACAGTGGAACTCTCAATGAAAGCACCAATGTCGGTGTCAAAACCGGCGGATCTCGGGTAGGGGGTCCCGAATTGTGCGTCTAACGTTAATGGTAACAGGAGGCGGGGGACATGATGTTTACCCAGGTTCGGGCCCTCTCTATGGAGGTAATACCCTACTTCCTGCTTAATTGATCTTGATGATATGAGTATTACAAGAGTTGATCTACCACGAGATCGTAGAGGCTAAACCCTAGAAGCTAGCTTGTGATTATGATTGTTCTTGTCCTACAGACTAAACCCTCCGGTTTATATAGACACCGGAGGGGGCTAGGGTTACACAGAGTCGGTTACAGAGAAGGAGATCTACACATCTGAATTGCCAAGCTTGCCTTCCACGCAAAGGAGAGTCCCACCCGGACACGGGACGAAGTCTTCAATCTTGTATCTTCATAGTCCAACAGTCCGGCATAAGAATATAGTCCGGCTGTCCGAGGACCCCCTAATCCAAGACTCCCTCAGTGGGTGGTCGGGACGAGTGATGCAGTGTGGTTTGCGCATTTCTCTCTCATATGCGCGTGTATGCGAGCCGTGTTCGCCATAACTAGAACCGAGCAAGAGGTGTTCGCATACCAAACCCGAGCGAGCGATCGATCCCACTACATACTGAAGCCGATCAATCGATCCCTTGGCTACTAACTGAACCGTGCGATTCCTTCGCTGGTGCTGCTAACTGAACCCGAGCGATCAATCACTGTTGCTGGCTTACTAAAGCCGATCGAGCCCCCGTGCGAGATGTAGCCACCCGACATGTTGGGTTGCCTCTTGATGAACAGTACATGTTGCTACCGCGCGCGTGATACATAGAACGAGTCGAGACGTGGTGAGTCGACCTAGCCGGTTGGTTGGTTGTGGATGAACAGTTCCTGGTGGGGGTTGATATGAACAAGATCCCGACCGTGTGTAGGTGGTTGCCGCTGGATGAACAGGACCCCGTGGTAGTAGCCGGTTGCCGCTGGATGAACATGACCCCGTGGTAGTAGCCGGTTGCCGCTGGATGAACAGGACCCTGAGCAGGCCGCCACACCCCAGCCTGTTGGGGATAGATGAACAAGACCACGTGGAGGCTCTATGAACAATAGCCGGTGGAGCCTGGAGGACGACGGTGGATGAATAGTAGCCCGTGGAGTCCCGTTTTGCGATACACTATACCCCTCTCGATGAACAGGACCCTGTTTCGACCGTAGGTGTTCCCACAAAAGTACATTTCCTCCGTTTTGCGGTACGCCACACGCCTCCCGATCAAAAAGGACCCCATTTCGACCGTAGGATCTGGAAGAGAAGTTTGTTTCCTCAGTTTTGCGGTATGCCAGACCCCTTGCAATGAACATGATCCTGTTTCGACCGTAGCCATTCAAACAGAAGGCCATTTCCTCCATTCTGCGGTATGCTTGACCCCGTTTCGGCTGTTCCGTACAAGCCGATTGGCTCCCGTTGAATAGGACGCATTCTGACCCAGTCGGTTGCCTCCCAATGAACACAAAGTTGTTCCTCCATTCCGACCTAGCCGGTGGGCTCCGGATGAATAGGATGCCGTCGCTGTCATCCGTATGTGCGAGTACGTGTTCGAGACTCCACCCGTATGTACGTACGTGGCCATATTTTTTGCCATGTGGTTGTACGTATGTGTACATGATTTAGACGGGACTACGTGAACTACTACCGCTCCTTGTTCGGCCACAGTTCATCGTGGGGACAGACCAATAGACCGGTATGTACGTACACGTCTGCAACCACACAGACAATAGTACATACGCTTTGACTTGGTGGGTCCTAGCTATCAGGAAGGATAAGAACACACTTCCTTGTGTGCGAAGATAAAGCTGGTGGGTCCCAGCTGTCAGGGGAAGGAATCATTTTTTTGCATAATAAGAAGGCACTTCCTTACATGCGAAGATGTAGCTGTTGGGTCCAGCTGTCAGCCTCACCATGTACAGTCCTCTTCCGATGGCTGTCGCTCGTTGACCACGTTGATGACGCCGCGCCAAGAGCACCAACGCGGTGGATGACAGCGAGGCCTTGAAAGGGAACAAACCTGAGTCGGGGAAGACACAACAGTTGTTTCCCACATGGAAGAGGTTGTACCAGGGTTCACTAGTTCGGCTGTGGTATGAGGCTGTCGTCACCGACAAATAACAGGGTGTGTGGGTGAGTAAAGGGAATGCCCGATCAGTGGTGGGAGTAGGGTCGGATGGTGACGCCTGCACGGCAGCACAGCCGGCCATGGGAGGCGGGAGTAGGCGGTACAGCCACAGCTGGTTTGGGCGGCTGGAGCACGCAGATTAGAGGTTGAAGAAGCAGCACGGTGGTTGTATTAACATTCAATGGTCACTGCTGCTAGAATGATTTTGTTGACTAAGTTGACAAAGCCCTGCATATGCGTCAACTTAGTAGGCCCACAAGTCAGCCTCCAAATCTGGTGGGCCCCAGTTGTCATGGGGAGCAATCGTTATTTTTCTCTTACTAAGGAGGCACTTCCTTCCGTCTAAAGATATAGTTGGTGGGTCCCAGTTGTCATGGGGAGGATTCATTTTTTTGCATAATAAGGAGGTACTTGCTTGCGTGCAGTGCCGTGCCGGCAAAATCAGAGGCCCTGTGCCAAACTCTAAATGGGGCCTATCTTTTTCTATAAAAAATTGTCGCTTAACAAATAAAATCTGTAAATAAGACATCCTGAACATATACAGTTTTTCTTTGTCAGAACTAATTTAACTTAGTTTGATTTTATAAAATAGGCCGCTACAGCTGCTAGCCTGCTACAAACTCACCTATATGCAGTAGTCTTTCACTCAGTGATACTTCTATGAAACTACTGTACTACTATGTGCATACCACTTTCCTTCCAATTGTGTGGAATAAAATCAAATAGTGATACAGCAGACTAGTTTAGGGAAAAATCAACGAGTACATTCAGCAACAATCAAATCAGATGGGTGCAATGTGCAAAAAAATGATGGACTATAGTTTCTATGGGAGAATACAGAGACTCGGAATTGATGGACTATGTGACAAATTGATCCAGCAATGTACTGCAGTTTTTACCAAATTGGATGGGCCCGATGTGCAAAAGAAATTGATATACTTGTTAAATTTCTGATACATACTTGATAATGTGAGATTGAGATTACCATTGACGAGGAGATGACTTGCGGGAAGAGCTACTGGCAGCAGCGAAGCTGGTGCTGGTCGCGCTTGGCCATGTGACCTTCTGTCGGCCCCGGCGATGTCCATGCTGGCTACAAGGTTGGCCGGAACAGGCTTTCGATGAACTGATTGAACAGATCGATTGGCGAACAGGCGAGGAGGCGCTTGATCAAATCGCTGTTGGTCGCACAGGATACGGGTATGCATCGATCTAACAGCCGCACGGGCTTGATGCAGCCGCGCAGGGTCACTTCCAGCAGTACTGGAATTTGGGGCCCCTCCGAACTGGAGGCCATGTGCGGCCGCACGGGTCGCACACCCCTAGGTCCGGGCCTGCTTGTGTGTGGCCATGGGCCATGTGGGTCCCTACTATCAGTCTCTCCACGTACATCACTCTTCTGATGTTGTCGTTTGTTGACAATGTTGACCACGACGTGCCGAGAACACCAACGCGGTGGACGATAGCGAGATCCAGGAAGGGAATGACCCAGAGGGCCAAGAACACCAACACGGTGGACGACAGCGAGACCTAGGAAGGGAATGACCCAGACACGGGGAAGCCACACAATGGAGGGATGTGGGTGAGTAGAGGGATGGCCTAGCCAGCGTTGGGAGTAGGAGGGGTGGTGAGGCCTGTGCGGCAGCACAGCCGGCCATGAGTGGCGGGAGCACGTGGTCCTGCCGGCGCTGGATTTGGCGGCTAGAGCAAGAAGATTAGAGATTGAAGAAGCACAACGGCCGTTGGATTGACATCCAGCGGTCACATCTAATAGAATCGTTTTGTTCACTAATAATATGTAATAAGTAAAAAATCTTGCATACGCGTCAACTTCATAGGCCCACAAGTCAACCCATTTTCTATTTTTAAAATAATTTGCAGCTCATTTGCAACTTCTTATGCAATTTATTGCAGTCCATTTCTTTTTGTTGGCCGGGGCCAGGGTTATAAATTTAAACGAAATTTCGCATATTTCGGTGGGGGCCAAACTATTTTAATATTGAAAATTCGATCCAGATTTAAAGTAATTTCAAAATATATTTAAATTAGGTTAAAACCCAATGAAATTGGAATCTGAAAATGTTAAAAAATTTACAAATTTGAAAGTAATTGCCAATTTGCTGTGTGTTTTTTTATATTTACAACCCATTTCACAACCGTCTTGAAAGAGTTGCAGCCCAGCAGGGCGGAGAAAATAAGTAGGCCTGGGTTGGGTATGCCTGCATTGGGTATTCTTCAGAAAAAATAAACTGGGCTAGTCTCACAAAGAAAAAAATAGTTGGGCTGGTCATGTGGTGAATATAAAATAGAAGTCTGGGCTAGACAGGCCACAACCCAGTTGAAACCCTGCTCCATCTCAACAATAACAACAAATATATATTGCTCGAGCAGCTACGCCCCAGGTGTCAACCGCTCTTGTGTAGTTCTCTTGTCGATTGACTATACAGTGACAATATCGTGGGTCCGAGATGTCAGCAAACCACTAGGAGGAAGCATTTTGTTTTTTGCTTGTATATAACAAAAAATGAGGAACTTGCTTGCGTATGGCCATGGACATGGTGGGTCCCTACTATCTCCCGACTCCTCTAATTTGTTTACTATGTTGACAGGGCAAGAGGGGGGCGCCACGGCGAGCGCAACAAGGCGTGCGGAGGATGACGACGAGGCCTCGAATGGGAACAAACAGGAGTCGGGGAAGATGTGGCAGTGAAGTCACAGGCGAAGGGGGGTACAAGGGTTCACTGGTTCGGGTGTGGGGTGGGGCTTACGTCGGCGTTAATGATTTAGGAGACGGTGGGGCTGCGATGCGTGCGCTAAGGCGCAGCCAGCCATGGTAGGCGAGAGCAGCTCGCCCCGTCGGCGCTGGTTTGGTTTTGGCGGCTGGAGGAAGATGAGACTGAAGAAACACGACAGACTGTAAAAGCAGCAAGGCTACTTAACAACCTTAACTGGAACCAGCGGGGCACTTAACAACCATAGATGAAATCAGTATGAGTACTTATACAAGTTCAACCATACAAAGCACACCTCGAACAGTGCTACTTTGCCTACAGTTAACCAAGGACGAGGCCACCAAGCCTCAGGACAAGGCCCATGTGCCACCCCGCACATCCACAACCTTTGGAAAACGACTTCATCTCGCAATGTGGTCAATAAACAGGATATTTACTTTAGAGCCATGGAAAAGTATGAACATAACCTTCTGTCCTATTCTCCAAGATCGACGGGTATTCATTATTTAAGACCACCCATATCTTTTCACCTCTAAGGGAAATGGAGTAGGTCGACATAAACATCATGTTGTGACCAAGTGCAAGTCTGACCTGAACATGGTCAGGCATCTGTATAGGAACAATAAAACTCGGCAGTTTTTGTTTCAAGAAGATCACATCTGTAAAACTGTGTATAAGCAAGAGTTTATGAACAACATATATAACAGAAAACATCCGGTACCATAAGTTTCTTGACACAGTTGGACCTGTTCAACGTGTGCACCTGTGACACACATATCCCATGTGGTCTTCCAGCATTGAAACGCCCCACAAGGACCTCAGTACGATCAATAAAGTGTAGGAACTGGTGGATGTCATCTAGTCAACTTTAGTGACATCAGTGACAGTCGAGTTATTATCAAATAACAAATGAGTAGTGTCCTGTTTAATAACCTACGCGTGCTACCAATTATAAGAAATATTGGTTAGAAGTAGCATCTTCGTGAGAGAAGGGAATCACAAATTGTTGCTACTTCTAAAGTCAAATTGTGATTAGTTAGACAAAATAGGTGGATCAAGAAGTAATCGAGGCAACATGCAAGAACCAGATACAAAACTAACATGAACTACTGGAACGACGTCTGGGTGGAAGGTCACAGTGAAGATGTGATACGTCTCCATTGTATCTATAATTTTTGATTGTTTCATGCCAATATTATTCAATGTTTACATACTTTTGGCAACTTTTTATATGATTTATTTGGACTAACTTACTTATCAGGTGTCCAGTGCCAGTTACTGTTTGTTGCCTGTTTTTGTATCGCAGAAAATCCATATCAAAAGAAGTCCAAACGTGATGCAACTCCATGGAGAATTATTTTGGATTATTTGTGATTTTTGGGAGCTGGAATCACCGCAAACGGAGGCCCACACGGACCACGATACACCAGGGCGCGCCCCAGGCCCCTAGCGCGCGGTGGTGGGTTGTGCTCACCTCGTACGTTGGTTGGAGCTCTACTTCAGGCGCAAGGAAGCTTATGTCAGGAAAAAAATCATGTAAAAAGATCAGCGCAATCGGAGTTATGGATCTCCGGGAATATAAGAAACGGTTTTCAGCTAGATCTGAAGAACGAGAAACAGAAGAGGACAGAGAGACAGATCCAATCTCGGAGGGGCTCTCGCCCCTCCATAGCCATGGAAACCATGGACCAGAGGGGCAACCCTCCTCCCATCTAGGGGGTAAGCCAAGGAAGAAGAAGAAGGAGGGGGCTTTCTCCGCCTCTCTCCGGTTGGCGCCGAAACACCGTCGGGGCTAGGATCGTGACGACGATTCTCGGTGTAAAAACCGGCGGATCTCGGGTAGGGGGTCCCGAACTGTGCGTCTAGGCGGATGGTAACAGGAGACAAGGGACACGATGTTTTTACCCAGGTTCGGGCCCTCTCGATGGAGGTAAAACCCTACTCCTGCTTGATTAATATTGATGATATGGGTAGTACAAGAGTTGATCTACCACGAGATCAGAGAGGCTAAACCCTAGAAGCTAGCCTATGGTATGATTGTTGTTCGTCCTACGGACTAAATCTCTCCGGTTTATATAAACACCGGAGAGGGCTAGGGTTACACAGTCGGTTACAATGGGAGGAGATCTTCATATCATATCTCCAAGCTTGCCTTCCACGCCAAGGAAAGTCCTATCCGGACACGGGACAAAGTCTTCAATCTTGTATCTTCATAGTCCGGGAGTCCGGCCAAAGGTCATAGTCCGGCCGTCCAGACACCCCCTAATCCAGGACTCTCTCAGTAGCCCCTGAACCAGGCTTCAATGACGATGAGTCCGGCGTGCAAATTGTCTTCAGCATTGCAAGGTGGGTTCCTCCTCCGAATACTCCATAGAAGATGTTGAACACAAGGATAGTGTTCGGCTCTGCAAAATAAGTTCCACATGCCACCGTAGAGAGAATAATATCTGCACAAATCTAATTTGCTGACGTACTCCGCAGCATGACATCACGCCACGGCCAAGCCTTTATTCGAATCGTTTTACTGTTCCACCTTAGCGCGTTTAGCGAGGCGGTTTCCCTGGCACACCTTGTCAAAGCAGAGATCGTGTCCCCTTATTCCGGGATTCTCATCAATACGAGCGTGGGTAACCCAACCATGCCTTTGGTATGACTCCCTAATTGAAAGCGAGTCCCAAACGGTTACGGGGAGGGCTCTTGGTATTCAAGCTCATTATAAAGAGACCAAGGCTCGACTCCTTTTAACTCAATCGAATCCGCCCCTCGCCTTGAGTTCCAACATCCAGACCTCCAGCTTTAGGCGCTTCGGACCTTCGATGATGTCCGGCTCCGACCTTCAAGGCCGGTGGATGCCTTCCTCTGTTACGGAAGAAGACGTGCGAAAGTTGAGAGATGTAGGTATCTGACCGGCGAAATCTCGCATAGGCTGCCTGCTCAAGGGTAGGTAATTCCCACTCCCCAGCCCGGTGAGAGCATGGTGTTCACATCTCACTTCCTTCTGGGGCTAGGCTTCCCGATTGATCCCTTCGTGAGGGGACTTATGTTTTATTATGGGCTGGAATTTCACGACCTAGCTCCGGTGTCCATCCTCCAAATCTCATCGTTCATTGTCGTGTGTGAGGCCTTCCTCCATATTACTCCTCACTTTGGATTGTGGCTGAGAACCTTCAAGGTGGAACCAAAGATGATCGAGGGGCAACACGCTGAGTGCGGAGGAGCTATCATAAGCAAGATGGCCAACGCTCCATGGCTCGAGGGCTCTTTCCAAGACGAGTTCGGCTTATGGCAACGGGACTGGTTTTACATCACAGCCCCCAGGGGCACCACATGGGTGGTGCCACCCGCTTTTCGCTCGGGTCCCCCACCACGGCTAGCGTCATGGGTCAATGAAGGTCTTATCTGGGGGCCGTCCAAAGACGTGCCCTTGCTGCAGGACCGCATTCGAGATCTCCTAGAAAGAGATATCAACTTGACCGTAGTGGCGCAAGTTATGCTGATTCGCCGCATGCTGCCTTGCAAATGTCGCCGTCTCCGCCTGTGGGAATTTAATCCGGAGGGACCGCGAGTCCTCCAACACTTTATGGGCACGACGCCCGTGGAGATGTACAAATTGTTCTTCGGATCACAAGCAAGGTGTCCGGACTTGTCCGAGGACGCAGGTCTGAGCTGCAATCGCCCGGATGCTCAAGTAAGTAGCCCCGTATTTGGACATGCCATCCGTATTTTCATCATAAAATTACCCTTAACAGAGCTATCCTTTGAACAGGAGTGGATAGCAAAGGCAAAACTTATCAGGTGTCCAGCCCCCTGCCTGAGACCGCGCCGGATCCCGTGTTAACCAGGATGCTGGAGGTCGTGCTTTTGGCAGAAGGAGAAGGGGGGAACCAAGGAGCTACCGCCTCCGTGAAGGAGGCTATTAGGAAGGGAGGAATCGAAAATTCCCCCGACCAGGGAAAGAAAAGGACTACCTCTGAAGACCCAGAGGGGATGGCCTCAAAACGGGGGAGAAATCTTCGCCAGAGGGTCCGGCGCCGGAGAATGCCCCGACCGCATTGCGCCCTCAAGGGGATCAGCTCTCCCCCGAGTCGTAAGTAAAGAGAGGGATTTCCAAAATGAATGACATTCCTGTTTTATTTCTGAGGAAGATAACCGAAATATTACCTTGCAGTTCGGATCTCAACCCTTCTCAGCAGAGCTCATCTTCAGGGGATCTTCGTCCAGAGATGATGGAGAGCGAAACGCCTCCCCTTGTTGCACCGTCTCACGAGGCAGGCGACCCCGAGGTGTCGTCTCGGAGGGTTTTTCCAAGTCCGGACCCTGAAAAAGGTCGTCAGGCTAGTCCGGCACCCTCTGGTGCGCGGTCGGAGGGGCTGAAGGATCTCCTCAGGCGAGCGTCCATCTCAGAAGAACACCGTATGTTGATGAACACGGTGATTGGAAGGATTTCATCCACGGAAAGCGGACTGTACGAGGCCGCCAGGAGTTTACTGATAGGCTTTGAGGTACGTAAAAAGGTGTACCTTTCGGTAGAGCCGCATATAAAATGCGCCCTGTATAAATAGTAGCCCCTGAGACTCTGTGTGTCGTCAAAAGTGACGGCGCACAGAGGATCATAACCCCTGGTATAATATGTCACCTATTTTATGAAGGTGGCGAGGCGTTCGGTGGCTAGCCGGACTGATGAATCTGCCAAGCTAAAGCGGCAACTTGACGTGGCGGATGCCAACATCGCGCTTGTAAATAAGCGGCTAGATGAGGCACAAGGTATGTTCCAAAGACATCTGATAAGAGGATTTTGGTGCTTGTGCCTTATAAGATATGTGCTTAATGTAGATGGTGTTGCTGCCGTGGAGAACCTTCGGGCGGAACTTGCCCGAGCCAAGGAGCAAGCAAGGGAAAGTGATGCGGCTGCCGTTAAGGCGGCTGAAGAGCTAAGAGCCGAACAGGGTGCTCACTGCCAGAGCAATAAAGTAATAGCCGAGATGGCTATAAAATTGAAGGATGCTGCCGACCGCTGTAAATTTCTTGAACAAGGAGATAAGGCGGCTCAGAAGGATCTTGAAAAGATCATTGCCGAGGCCAAGGATACTCGCTCTACAATGAGAGCTATGAAGGAGGAGCTACGTCAGGCCGGAGATATCACGGCTGGAAAGCCCTATATGCTACGGATGAAGTTCGGGGACCCCAAGTATGCTCCGTTAGACCGGCAGTGGAGTGCGGAAAACACTTATCTGGATTTGGCAGCTAGTGCGGCAGACGCGACCGAACACTTCCGCGGTCGAGGTGACCATGGATTGGAAGAGCTTTTTTGGTCGCAGTTCCACAATCCAGAACGCCCACTTTCGGTATCTGACCATTTGGCCGCCTGGGCAGAGCTGAACAGGTTATCCGGACTCGCCATGAGGTATGTTGCGAGTTGTCTGTGGCCGTAGAAGCCAAAGCCGAAGAGTTATTTTGGTTTGGTGCAGCAGTTCCTTGGTTCGGTGCCGCATGTTGATACAATGAAGAGGTCGGCGTGCATAGAGGGTGCACAGATGGCCCTTGCCCGTGTCAAAACATACTGGGCGGATATGAAGGCCAGTGTTGTTGCATCCCGGGATTCGGACGAAAGCCGAGTACCTGCCAAGCACTACTTTGAGGAAGTTCTTCATGGCGCTCGTATAATAGAGGCGCTGTGCTTGAAGGATGTTGTGTTTAGCATGTGCTATTGTAAAACGAATATTTTGATAGAATATAAAAGCTTTTTATACTTGTGCTTGCAAGAATTATAATGCCTCATGTGCGGCCATTCATGTATATGTGTATATAACCTGAAAGATGGCAGTCGTTGGCTTCAGCCCCCACGCATATAATGTGGGGGTGTTCGCAAAAAGGCGCCTGTTCACACTTAATCCAACGTCTTAGTCCTATAAAGGAGGTGATAGCGCAGCGAACTAGGCAACCGGACTATAATGCTTTATCACTTTCACTTAGCCATAGGAGTTTGACAGTGGGGCTACTGAATAGCCCCTAGGGGCACCGCGCTCGCCCGAATTCGGGGCGCGTGTGTGCCTGACCGGGAAGTGGCCCTTTGTTAATGCAGAGGAATCCTAAAGATTCCGAAAGTCATCGAGTGGTTGGCCAGTCTCTCGCTATATCATGACAGTCAGTTTTCGGCTTTCTCTACTGAGGTGCTCGCCTGGCCAAACCGGGGCACAATCGCAGTAGTTCTCCTGGTGCCGCCTTAGCCGATAGAGCGGAACGTTAGGCAGCAAAACACAGGAGCCGGGCAAACCCAACATTTGACCAAAGACATGATTTGGAGCTGATGCCTATAAGGCCAAACTCGCGATGCCGAACACTCCCTAAGGTATTCGGTCTTTATGAAGACGGGCCGAACAAGAGCCCTTTGGTAAAAAAAGCCCCTGGTGTCCAGGTACATGCAAAATTCCGGCATGGCCACATGCCAAGACGCCAGCCTCCTCCTCAGTTATAGTGAAAACCGGGGGATGTTATCAACAAGAGACAGTAAAAAAGGTTTATGCAGGGTCTTAATCTGAAGAGAATCCTTAGAACGGGTCCCTACTGCACGTCTGTGCCTGTATCTCCGTTGTGCCGTATCCTGTACGGGCATAGCACGGTGTTTGTCTGCGAAAGAGAGGGACTTAGTGAAAAATAGTCGTGCGAGAAATCTATATTAGAATAAACAAAATATAACACAAAGGCATGAGTAAGATTGGGCCGTATTGTCTCCTGGTGTAAACACGCGGAGCCCCTTGTACAGGGTTGTGCGGCTATTAGGCCTTTGTATGTTTACGCCGAACTTGTCGAACCGTGTCTGGGGTAGTGAAGCTAGATTAGTGTGCGGCCGTCAAGGCGGCCGCACCAGTATCCGTACTTCGGGGATCAATTGATATTTCCCTTTAATGAAATGATGCCTCGTGGACCGGGAATTTTGAGTGTAAGGCATGCATAATGCGGTATTGCGTTAAAGCGGGCGAAAGCTTCATGTCCCAGTAGCGCTTGATAGCGACTTATGAATGGGGCGATGTGGAAGGTTAGCCTTTCGCTTCGAAAGTTGTTGGGTGAGCCGAACATGACTTCTAACGAAAGGGAACCCATACTCTGGGTATCTGGGCCCGGCGTGATTCCTTGAAAGGAAGTGTTGCCATGGCGAATTGTTGCTGGGTTTACCCCCAGTTTGCGGATTGTGTCCTGATATAACAGGTTTAGGTCACTGCCGCCGTCCATTAGGACTTATGTAAATTGGAGTCCGTCAATAATCGGATCCAAGACCAAGGCAGTCCAGCCTGCGTTCCGGATACCTCTGGAGTAATCCTGATGATCGAAGGTGATTGGTTGTAACAACCAGTGGTGGTGCTCCTCTGGGGCAGGCCGTATGGCGCGTATCTTCGTAGGCGCCGTTCTGTTTTTCCCTTTTGTCACCTGAAGTGAATTTACTGTTTTGACTTCTTGTGGGAACTTCTTTTGTTCTCTGGTGTTCTGCTTGTGGGGTGCATCGTCATCCTCGCTTGGTGTGTCGAGCCCCTTGTGTTTGGCGTTGAGTTTGCCGGACAGCTTGAAGACCCAACAATCTCTGTGGGTGTGGTTTGTAGGTCTCCCGAGAGTACTGTGGATTTGACATATTTTGTCCAAGATTTTGTTGAGGTTAGATAGCTCGTCCTGTCATCTTTGGGGGCGGCTTTTTCTGATTTTGCCGAGCTTTTGAATCCGGCGTTGACTGTCGTGCTCATCGGGCTGTTGTCCTTGATCCGGCGCTGTTCTTTGTTACGGCGGGGTTTCCCGTTTCCATCTCCGAGTTCGGACGTATTCGGGTCGCTGGTGCTGCTTCTTGCCAACCAGCTATCCTCTCCTGCACAAAAGTGGGTCATGAGGCTTGTTAATGCGGCCATTGTTCTTGGCTTTTCTTGGCTGAGGTGTCTGGCGAGCCATTCGTCTCGGATGCTATGTTTGAAAGCTGCTAGGGCTTCGGCGTCCGGACAGTCGACTATCTGATTCTTTTTAGTAAGAAATTTGTTCTAGAGTTTCCGGGTTGACTCTCCGGGTTGTTGAGTTATATGACTCAGATCGTCTGCATCCGGGGGTCGGACATAGGTCCCTAGAAAATTTGCCCGGAAAGCATCCTCGAGCTCTTCCCAACTTCCCATGGTATTTTCGGGGAGGCTTTTAAGCCAATGTCGGGCTGGCCCTTTGAGCTTAAGGGGTAAGTATTTTATGGCGTGAAGGTCATCTCCTTTGGCCATGTGTATATGGAGGATATAATCCTCGATCCAGACTCCAGGGTCTGTTGTTCCGTCGTATGCTTCTATGTTTACGGGCTTGAATCCCGCTGGAAATTCATGATCCAGTACCTCATCGGTAAAACATAGGGGATGTGCAGCGCCCCTGTATGTAGGTGTGCCGCGATGTTCGGATATTTTTTGCATTGCATTGCTCAATGGAGCTTGTTTTCTTGGCCCGTAGATGGATCTGGTTGGACCGGTTTTCTGATGCGAATCCTTGGGCGGATCACGTGCCGCATTGAATGCGGCGCCCTTTGTTGGTTGAGGTCGATCGTGGGGTCGTCTATCCGACCTGGTGACTTCCTTGTTTTTTGATTGTGGAGGCTCTAGGGCCTCTTCATCAAATTCCGGTAGTAATTTCTGCTTCGGATAGCTCTTTGTGTGATGACTGTTGCCGTACTTGTGTGCGGTATTGAGTACTTTGCTCCATCTTATTATCATTGCATCTTCCGCTATTTTGAGCTTCCGCTTCTGCTTTTTCAGGCTACACGCAGTGGCGACGAGCCATTGGTGGAGGTTCTGGTGCTCCAGCGACTTGTCCGGCGTGAGGTCGTCCGGACTATTATCTTTGCTGGGGACGGATTGTTCGGTTTGTCTGCCCTGTTTGGACGGTTGCTCAATGGCGTGTTCGTCTTCCGTTGATTCGCCCTGCTCCATGGCTGGGTCTCTGTCGAGGTGGGGCTTGGCGCGGTGCTTATGCCGCCGCTTTGATTGTTTTTCGAGGGAACGATCCCTGGTTGTGCCCTTTTGATCCTCGTTGTTGCTTCTTTTAGGTGTGTCCACCATGTATACATCGTGTGATGAGGCGATTGTGCGGCGCTTATAGGCGCTGGTTCTTGGTCATCTCCTTCATCAGTGTCCATACCGTCGATGTCTTCGGAGTCGAAGTCGAGCATGTCGGTTAGGTCATCGATAGTGGCTACGAAGTGGGTGGTGGGTGGGTTTTGAATTTCTTCATCGTCCGCATCCCAACCTTGCTGACCATAGTCCGGCCAGGGCTCTCCTAACAAAGAGAGAGACTTTAGTGAATTCAGGATATCACCAAAGGGCGAGTGCTGAAAGACGTCCGCGGCGGTGAACTCCATGATCGGAAGGGGTGCGGAAGATTCGGAGTCCGGAGAAGAGTCCGGTACCTTGGAGTCACAGGCCTCGCAGAGGACTAGGTTGGTATTCGGCTCTATCGCCATAGAGATTGCGGCTCCTAGGGCGGCGTCCAACCGTCCGTCCCCGACTGGCGCAGTCGGCTCCGAGCTAATGGTCGGAGCGGGCACCTGAGCGGCGCTTTGCGCGTTGTCCGGTGGCAGAGCTAGATCATGCCCATCGTGACAGTGCGGCGTGCTTGGCCGTGGCTCGAATCCGTCGAAGATCAAGTCCCCGCGGATGTCGGCCGTGTAGTTTAAACTTCCAAACCTGACCTGATGGCCAGGGGCGTAGCTTTCGATCTGCTCCAGATGGCCAAGCGAATTGGCTCGCAGTGCGAAGCCGCCGAATACGAAGATCTGTCCGGGGAGAAAAGTCTCTCCCTGGACCACGTCGTGGTTGATGATCGAAGAAGCCATCGGGCCTAAAGGTGACGACACAGAGGAACTCTCAATGAAAGCACCAATGTCGGTGTCAAAACCGACGGATCTCGGGTAGGGGGTCCCAAACTGTACATCTAGGCGGATGGTAACAGGAGACAAGGGACATAATGTTTTTACCCAGGTTCGGGCCCTCTCGATGGAGGTAAAACCCTACTCCTGCTTGATTAATATTGATGATATGGGTAGTACAAGAGTTGATCTACCACGAGATTAGAGAGGCTAAACCCTAGAAGCTAGCCTATGGTATGATTGTTGTTCGTCCTACAGACTAAATCTCTCCGGTTTATATAGACATCGGAGAGGGCTAGGGTTACACAGAGTCGGTTACAATGGGAGGAGATCTTCATATCATATCGCCAAGCTTGCCTTCCACGCCAAGGAAAGTCCTATTCGGACACGGGACGAAGTCTTCAATCTTGTATCTTCATAGTCCGGGAGTCCGGCCAAAGGTCATAGTCTGGCCGTCCTGACACCCCCTAATCCAGGACTCCCTCAACAACCTTTCTCCGGTTGGCGCCAATACAGACGAAGAAGAAGAAGGGGGCTCTCTCCGCCTCTCTTCGGTTAGCGCCAGAACACCGCCGGGGCTAGGATCGTGACGACGATCTACATCAACAACCTTGCTACCGTCAACACCAACTTTCTCCCCCTCTATGCAGTGGTGTAACACCTCTTTCCCCCCGTTGTAATCTCTACTTAAACATGGTGCTCAACTCAGATATTATTTCCCAATGATCTATGGTTATCCTACGATGTTTGAGTAGATCCGTTTTGTCATATTGGTTAATCGTGATCTTGGTTGGTATGATTGTTTATTTTATTTATGGTGCTGTCGTACAGTGCCCTCCATCTCGCGCAAACGTGAGGGGCCGCCGCTGTAGGGTGTTGCAATATGTTCATGGTTCGCTTACGGTGGGTTGTGAAAGTGACAGAAACTTAAACTCGAGTGGTATGGCGTATGGGAGTAAAGAGGACTTGATACTTAATGCTATGGTGGGGTTTCACGACCTTAATGATCTTTAGTAGTTGTGGATGCTTTCTAGAGTTCCAATCATAAGTGCATATGATCCAAGTAGAGAAAGTATGTTAGCTCATGCCTCTCCCTCATATAAAATTAGAAGAATGATTACCGGTACTAGTTATCGATTGCCTAGGGACAAATGACTTTCTTGTTGACAAAAGCTATCTACTTTTATTACCTTGCAATTTATTCTTAGTTTTATTCTCGCAAAGTACTTGTAGTTTTATTCTTGCAAATTAGTTTCATACTTGTTTTAGGTAAAGCAAACATCAAGCATGCGTAGAGTTGTATTGGTGGTCGATAGAACTTGAGGGAATATTTGTTCTACCTTTAGCTCCTCGTTGGGTTCGACACTCTTACTTATCGAAAGAGGCTACAATTGATCCCCTATACTTTTGGGTTATCAAGATGAGACCAGGTTTTGCTATTTCCATCGACATTCGTGTGCCAAGTTTCAGTACATAACACTTGAGAAAGTTTATCCAAGTTTGGTCATAAAAAAAGCAGTGATCTTCGTGGTTCATGAACCCAACTGGGAAGTTATATCCATGGTGTGTCTTCGGTGTGACCATTAAACTGGTGTATTCAGTTATGGCAAGGCTGACCATCTTGAGTACATGTGTTCTGGCATAGCAAGGGATGCACTACAGGAAAAATAATATTAGAACACATTTTATTCGCTATCCAAATCTAGAAATAATTTCATGTTTCATGTCAGTGTTGACCATGGTACTAGTACCTTTTATCTAAATAAAGCAATCCCAATTTCAAAATTAGTCGAAAGCATGTTCAAAAACCCCAATCCTCCCAGATAGAAAAGAGGATTATAGGAACATAGTGTGTGTGTTTCAAAATCCTGTGTTAGGATGAGAAGGAACATGTGTGGCATCTCGCCAAGGGCGCAGAAACCTGTAGGGTCCTCGCACTTTGGGCACTTCAAATGAAACACACTACATTCAGTAGGAAGAAAAATGCATCAACGACGGCTGCCATCCTAGGATTACCGATGACCAAGGGAACATGATTTATCGGGGATGGATGAACAATTCATACCTGGTTCTCCATGAGAAAACCCTAAGAAATCAACGAGTGGAGGTTTTCTCTGAATAAGCAGACGAGGGAGAAGGGGATTCAGGCCCAGTGAAATATTGCTGCTTCATCCGTCCAGCTTACTGCTACTGCTGGGAAGGTGGGTGTTTTGTGATTTGATGGCTCATTGGGCATTACTGCGGTGCCATGACCGGGGTGAGTCTACCATGCAGTTGTGCACTCTAATTTGGTGCATGGTACATGGACCCCGTTACGGATGCCCCGCATATTAGCGAAAGGAAGTAGAAAGGCAGGAGTAACTAGTTACACATAAATATATATTTGATAGAGAGATACTCCCTCTGTAAATTAATATAAAAAACGTTTATAGC